>NC_142796.1:18872137-18887899 GCF_049724085.1 Artemia sp. Qi Xiang Cuo | reverse complement strand
CCAAGAAAATCTAAATAAAGTTTAAGAATTAAACTTAAATTCTGATTTTCTTAAATTAAGAATTCTTAAATTGTTCGCCATGAGCGCATTATATTAAATACATAACTTAACCAAAATATCAGATATAGAATGAAATTGTAATCACATTGAAAATTGACGAATCCATTGTTTTCAAAGTTAATAAAATGTAATGTACTTTAATCAATGTCTTAAAACATAATGAAGAACGGAATGTAGTGTGTGAACATCTTATAAGGTTTTTGCTCGAGTACATCATACGTAGCCAAGTTAAAAAAAAAACAAAAAAAAACAAGTAATCAAGTTACTCCATATAGACTAGCCACCTCTATATCACCGCTTGACCCCAAAAAATGCGTGTTACCTCAGTAAAAAACCCGTCTTCTAAGCGAATGTGCCGGTCCTAGTAATAGATGAATGACCCTGGTAAGGCATATTACGCAATCAGATTCAGGACTGTGTATTGCCTTAATACTTATTATACAGGCTACTTAATTATACAGGCTTATCCGAGTATTGACAAGATTTTTGACGAAACTATATTTCAGTAAGTGTGGGGTGAACTGGGGTCTGGGGGGGGGGGGTTGTAAAGCGAGGTTTGGGAGGGGCAGTTCTTGTATGTTTATTGCTCCTATTACTCCTAAAGAGCCTCAGAATGTATTAATGAAGTTAAAATGTGTAAATTCAGTAGGTTTAGACGAATTATTTACAATGATTTTTAAGATCTCGTTAGTGTAATATCTGTTCCATTGCTTCATGTTTTTAATGCATCAGCAGTACTTGGGATCTTTCCAGAAATTTGGGAAGTTGCCTGAGTCCTTCAAATTAAAAAAAAAAACTGTCGTTAATTATCCAGCAATAGCTATTTTTCCGCTTTGTCCAAGGTACTAGAAAAATGAATTTAAGAAAGAATTATTTTTATATTTTGATAAAATAGTTTTTTCTAAGGGTCAATTTGGATTCAGGTCTTGTCATTCAACCGACCAAGCAATTGCTGCGCTTTTGCTAAGCATTAATGGTTCTATAAATGATAAAAACCAAGTTTCTACTCTTTTTAATGGCACAAAGAGGGCATTGGACACGGTAAATCACAGAATCCTGCTTGAAAAATCAACATTGCAGGAATTAGGTGTAAGCCACTTGATTTACTAAAATCTTACTTGCCTCAGCCGAAAAATTCATATTGATGAAAATGGTCTCGTATCAGGTCCTAACTTTCTAGATAATATTGGTTTCCCTGAGGGGTCAGTACTAGGGCCCTTATTATTCATAATTTATATTAATGACGTACCAAGATGTTTCCCTTTTAATGACACCCTAGAAGTAGTTTTTGCAGATGGTACAGCCACTGGTGGATCCAGTGGTGTCGGAGGGCTCTTGCCACCCCAAGATTTTTCTGGCGCCCTCTTTTCCTGCTTTTTTTTCACTATTTATTTAGAATAAATTTTTTAGTTTGGTCAATTATTGGTACCTTTGTCATATTAGCCCCCCCCCCCCCCCCAGATTTTGCTCATTGGCACCCTTGTCACATTGTCATATACGGAATAATTTCTGTTCGTTTTAAGTTTTAATGTCGCTCCTTACTTTCAGTTTTAAAAAAACTTGTTTCTTTTAGTTAATTTCTGAACGTTTTAGAATTAAGACAGGTTTGATTTTGGCTCACCGTACATGAATAATTAAAACGAAATTCGCATATTACTTTTCCTTTTTTTTGGCTAATTGGCCATTTTCTCTGTTCTTTCTTCTTCTCCTTCTTTTTTGCTTTTTGATCTGTTCTTATTCTGTTTTCTTGACAGTTTCGGATCTGGGGAAAGGGTGAAGGGGGCACGCACCCCCCTAACGTTGTCTAAAGTAATGTAATTTATTTAATTAACGCAAGTTTGCTTTAATTAAACTTGCTCCTGACGCAAGTTTATCGGGTCAACCTATTTTGCACCCCTCTAAAAAAATCCTGGATCCGCCCCTGTTTCTTGATCTATTCTTATTTTGTCTAAAGATGTATTACTTTGAAGAGTTAATTTTATCTTTATGTTCTATGTGTTAAGCTGACAAATCTAGCTGTATTGTCTGTTAGTTAAAGTGGAAATTTTGTTATAGCTTTTGTATTAATAAAGGTTTATTAATAAAGGCTTATAGAAGGTTATTAATTAATAAACCTTACCTCTTATGGTTCCAATTTCAGCAAGATGATCACCTTTGTATTAAAATGCATTACCGATGTTGTTTTCCAAAGGGGCTATTTGCCCAAATGTGGCCAATGGGTGCTTCCAAAGATTGGCGAATATATGCTTGATTTTTCCAGAAAAACTATCTCAGAATGCTTTCCTTCCTGGTCTGAACGAGCGTGTATCAAGAATTAAAGCTGTAGGAAAAATCAGATTTGATCCCACTTTGTAGGGCAGTAATGTAAGAAAGGGTAGTTCACATTTTGAATATGAATTATGACAATATGCCGAAAATAATTCCATTTGGCAGGCCGTTCGTGGCCGAACGAAAAGCTGGACGTCCCTGGGTAGGATAGCAAAAGCTGAAAATTAAGGATACAGAGGAATTAGGAAATTTATGGGAAAGTTAAAGAGGGAGACTCTGAACAGATTGGGATAGGCGAGAAGGATAAGTAGCTTTTTTGCCTCAGATGGAATGATGCTGGGAGAAAATTGTAGTAGTAACTGCCACACGTAAAAAAAATACATATCAATGACTATACTTCTCAAGAAGAATACGAACTTCGGTTTTTGGAGACACATATTGAAGTTTTCTGGAACGAAATGGTGCTGGGAGAAATTTTTAGAAGTAGTAGTAATAACCGCCATACGTAAAAAAGTACATATTAATGACTATACTTCTCAAAAAGCATACGAACTTCGGTTTTTGGAGACACACATTGAAGTTTCCGAAATGGAATAGTGCTGGGAGAAAGTTTTAGAAGTAGTGTTAGTAACTACAACACGTAAAAAAAATACATATTAATGACTATACTTCTCAAAAAGCATACGAACTTCAATTTTTGGAGACACATAGCGAAGTTTCTGAAATGGAATGGTGCTGGGAGAAATTTTTAGAAGTATGGTTAGAAGCTACCAAAGTAAAAAAATACATATTAATGACTATACTTCTCAAAAAGCATACGAACTTCGGTTTTTGGAGACACACGTTGAAGTTTCCGAAATGGAACAGTGCTGGGAGAAATTTTTAGAAGTAGTGTTAGTAACTACAACACATAAAAAAATACATATTAATGACTATACTTCTCAAAAAGCATACGAACTTCAATTTTTGGAGACACATAGCGAAGCTTCTGGAATGGGATGGTGCTGGGAGAAATTTTTAGAAGTATGGTTAGAAGCTACCAAAGTAAAAAAAATACATATTAATGACTATACTTCTCAAAAAGCAAACGAACTTCGGTTTTTGGAGACACACATTGAAGTTTCCGAAATGGAACAGTGCTGGGAGAAAGTTTTAGAAGTAGTGTAGTAACTACAACTCGTAAAAAAAATACATATTAATGACTATACTTCTCAAAAAGCATACGAACTTGGATTTTTGGAGACACATAGCGAAGTTTCTGGAACGGGATGGTGCTGGGAGAATTTTTAGAAGTATGGTTAGAAGCTACCAAAGTAAAAAAAAAATACATATTAATGACTATATTTCTCAAGAAGCATACGAACTTCGGTTTTTGGAGATACATAGAGAATTTTCTGAAATGGAATGGTGCTGGGAGAAAATTTTAGAAGTATTGATAGTACCTGCCACACATAAAAAAAAATACATACCAATGAATATACTTCTCAAGAAGAATACGGACTTCGGTTTTTGGAAACATTAAATTTAAAAAAAAAATAAGTTTTTCAACTGAAGGTAAGGATCAACATTAAAACTTAAAACGAGCAGAAATTATTACCTGTATGAAGGGGGTTGCCAATCCTCAACACTTCATTTTTTATACTAAAGTTCTATAGTACTTCTTATAAAAGCTTCCTATTGTTCTAATTAAACGAACCTTGTGTTTCAGGAGTCTTTCTTAAAGAATTGGGACAAAGTTTAAACTTTAGCATAAAGAGCGAGGTGTTGAGGAGAGGGCAATCCCCTTCATAAACGAAATAATTTCTGTTTATTTTAAGTTTTAATGTTGCTCCTTACTTTTAGTTGAAAAAACTTGTTTTTTTATTTAATTTCTGATCGTTTTTATGAAATTCCAGGAAATCTGACCCCACCTCTACAGAGAAATCCCCCTCCTTACGGAAATATCCTTTAGACAATTCAATACCGGTGAAAATTTACTCCGGACAATTACCCTTAACAACTTCCCGCGTATAATTGAGACGCAAAAGAGAAAGCAAGACATTTAAAAAAGAATTTTGTATGGAAATTCTGTCAAATTCCCACAGTGTATAATTTCCCTTGACAATTTCACCCCCTGGAAACTTCCCTCCCCACAGAAAATTCCCCCTTGGAAAAACCCTCAGCAAAAAATTTGCCCCCCCACCTGAAAATGTATACATGCTTCACAATACCAAATACAATGTGTAAAAAATGGGCAAATTTTGTGACTTAAATGGCTATCTCAAAATTTTGATCGGACGACTTTGGTAAAAAAAGGGCGGGGATGAGGCCAGGTTGCCCTACAATCTTCTTGGTCACTTTAAAAGGGCGCTAGAGCTTTTAATTTCCGTTCGAATGAGACCTCACCCGATATTCTAGGAACACTGGGTCGATACGATGACCCCTGGGAAAAATAAACAAAAAAAAACAGAAAAATAAACACATATCCGTGATCTAGTGTTGGGTGATATTAGATATTGATATCGATATATCGCACCAAATATCGATATTATTCGAAATGATAACGATATTATTTCGAAAACGATATTATTTCCGCTTTTTCTGGTATCTACCTGTGAACGTCCAGCAGAAAATATCCAACACTGAAATTTGTTTCGCAAATGGCCGAGAAGAAAAATAATGTATTCAATCCACTTACTCATATAAGCTGAAACACAACATACACAGGCGTATCCATAAGTTGACAAAGGCTTGTTCATAAACTACGTTTAGTGTGGGTGGAATCTAAAATGTTGCTGAGAAACTCCAAAAGTCTTAAAATATATTCTAAGCTTATAGGCCTTGCTCAGGTCACACTCCAGGTCAGGTCACGATTGTGACATACTTCAATACACGTTTCTAGAAATTGTGTATTAACTATAACAATCATTTCCAAGTTGAGAGTGAAAAAGCAAGGGACTGGGCCTTACTGGAAAATTAATGAGGAGGGGCTGTCCCCTCCTCAACGCCTCGCTCTTTACGCTAAAGAGCGAGGCGTTGAGGAGGGGACAGCCCCTTTCATATACGGAATAATTTCTGCTCGTTTTAAGTTTTAATGTTGCTCCTTACTTTCAGTCAAAAAAACTTGTTTTTTTTATTTAATTTTTGAACGTTTTTGAACTAATGGAGGTTTTGATTTTGGCTCACCGTTTATGAATAATTAAACAAAATTTGGATATTAATTTTACTTTTATTTGGTTAAATGGCTTTCTCGAAAGTTGTTTAATTTTATTTACGAACGTTTTTACTAGTAATAAATATACTTAACTTACGAATTAACTTACGCAACAAACTTCTATATCCATATATTTTTAATAAGCATATTTAGGGGTTCGCCCCCTAGTCAATACCTCGCCCTTCACTCTGAAGTTCAAATTTTCTTCCAATTCTTTAAAAATGACCTCTTAATCACAAAGGCCGTTAATTAGAATAAATAGCTCTTATGAAAGTACTAAAAAATCTTTGGCTTAAAGAGCGAGGTATTAACTAAGGGGTGAACCCAATCATATACTGAATACTTTCTGTTCGTTTTAAGTTTTGATGTTATTCCTTACTTTCAGTTGAAGAACTTGTTTATTTTTTTATTTAATTTCTTATCGTTTTTTTAAATAATGCTGGGAAATCCGGCATCCCCTTCATAGCAATGTCCCTTCCCCCATGAAAACTTCCTTCGTGGAAAGATCCTACCACATAACATTTGACCCCCCCCCCACCTACCAGAAAAAAATCCCCCTTGAAGACGTCTGTATACTTCCCAATAACCAATACTATATGTAAACATTGGGTAAAGTTCATAACTTTCAGGCCTCCCCCAGGAAATTTGGGGGATTAAGTCATCCTAAAAGATGTATTAATTATATTTTCGACCATGCTGAACAAAATGGCTATCTCAATATTTTGATCCGGTGACTTTCGGAAACAAATGAGCCTAGTTGCCCTCCATTTTTTGGTCACTTCTAGAACTTTTAATTTCCGTTTGAATGAGCCCTCCCACGATATTATAGGACCACTGGGTCGATACGATCACCCATGGAAAAAGAAAAACACACAAAAGAAAACCAAATAAACACGCATCCGTGATCTTTCTTCTGGCAAAAAATAAAAAATTTCACATTTTTGCAGATAGGAGGTTGAAACCGCTATAGTAGGGTCCTCTGATACGCTGAATATGATGGTGTGATTTTTATTTAGGTTCTATAGTTTTTATGGGGTCTTTCCCCCTTTTTTTGAAAATCAGCCAAATGTTTTCAGGCGCGTAACTTTTGATAGTATGGTTTGTCAATAAACGTGATAAAACTTATATATTTGAAATCAGTATTAAAATCTGATTCTTTTGATGTATCTATTGGTATCAAAATCCCGTTTTTAAAGTTTCGGTTACTATTGATCCGGGTCACTCCTTATTTACAGTTCGTTACCACGAACTGTTTGATCTGCATCAACAGATGCAAGTGTCGTCACAGTCCCTGTGACTCAGCCACTAGAGAATCCAGCCAGTTTGTGGGAGCACATGACGGAGTTTCAGTAGTCAATGCAAACTAAGCTTCTTCAGCAGCTGCATCTATCACGGCTCTACAGATTTTCAGCAGGGAGTCTTTAGTTCCAAGAAAAACTGATTAACTCAAGTCGTGGGGGCCCTGTTATATGGGCCTCACAAATAACATTACGAACTTGTCATAAAATTAGTGTCCATGACTGCCACCAATTTCCTTTCGGAAAATGGATTCCAAGCCTGATCAGTTAATCAAATAGTTTGTGGTAACAATCTATCAGTAAGGAGCAACTCGACCCAATAACAACCAAATCCCTAAAACACGGAATTTTGATAACAATAGATGCATCAAATGAATTGGCTCTTTATGCCGACTCCAGATATATAAACTCTTCAAGTTTCATGTGCCTATCAAAAGCTACGAGCCTTAGAAAATTTGTATGAAATTTTATATGGAAATTGTTCTTAGACAGATTGAGAACGCCTCTAAAAAGTCATTGCATCTTAATAAAAATTGCACCATCAGATTCGGCGTATCAGAAAATCCCACTGCAAGGGTTTCTAGCTTCTATCTGCAAAAATGTGAAATTTTGTAATTTTTGCCAGAAGAAATATGACGGATGCGGGTTTATTAGTTCAGTTGTCTTTTCGTTTTTGCCAGGATGATCGCATTGAACCAATGGTCATATAAAATCGGGAGAGGGCTTGGTCAAACGGAAATTACTATTCTAGTTCCCTATTTTTGTGACCAGGACGATCGGAGGGCAACTAGATTTCCCCTCCCTCCCACACTTGTTTTCCAAAAGTCATTCGACCAACATTTCGAGATTGCCATTTTGATCAGAATAGCTGAAAGGTCAAGTAATCATGTCTCTGGGGATGAAAGGGTCCAGCAAGTCCCTGGGGAAAGGGTTGTAAGTTATGAAATTTGTCCAGTATTTACACATAGTATTTGTTATTGGGAAGTAAACAGACCTTTTTTGTTGGGTGGGGGTGATTTTCTGCGGTGGGATTTTCTAAGGGAAGAATTTTCCTTGAGGAGGGAAGTTTCCAGGGATGAACTTTCAAGGGGAAACTATACACGGGGGAATTTACCAGAATTCTTATAGGAAATTCGTTTTATTTGATCTACTTTCTCTTTGCCAATTTAATTTTATATTTGAAGATATTCCGGGGAAACAGCCCAGGTAAAACTTTCAAAGTTGTCTGGGGATATTTCCGTGGGGTAGTAATTTTCCACAGGAGAGATTCTCATTGGGGGAATTTTATGTGGGAGAAACCATCCATTGAGACATTGGGCGGGGAGACTTTCCAGGAAAAAATTTTCAGGGAGGGAGGATATCTGGCATATTTTGAAAAACCATTCAAAATTAAAGGATAAACGAGTCTTTTTTTTCTAACGAAAGTAGGTTGAAAACAATTTTCCAGGCGGAATTGCCAGAAGAGGTTTTTATGGGGAATTTTCAGCAGGGATGGGATTGTCTTGGGGAAGGGGGATCTTACGCCGGAAAATTTTTCCAACGAAAATTTTTCTTGGCTAAATTTTCAATTGGGATAAAAGATGGATCGTCCAGCATTATTTGAAAAACGATCAGAAATTAAATAAAAAACAAACTTTTTTCAACTAAAAGTAAGGAGCAACATTAAAACAAACAGAAATTACTCCGTGTATGAGGATGGATTCCCCTCCTCAATATCTCGCTCTTTATACTAATTTTAACTTTTCGTCCTAATTATTTGAGAACAACTCTTGAAACACAAAAGCCGTTTAATTAGAGTCAGGAGATTTTTAAAATACAAAAGGAAACTTTGGCGTAAAGAGCGAGGTATTGAGGAGGAGCTATTCCCCTTATATACGGGACGATTTCTGTACTTTTAAGTTTTAATGTTGCTCCTTACTTTCAATTGAAAATAACGATTGTTTTTTATTCAATCACTGAAAGGCTGAACCAATTCTCAGGGGAAAGTATTGACATGTTGTTGATTTTAATAGTCAAAAATAGCCAGTAGGTTATTTTTCTTTTTCTTGAGCCCGAATAATTCCAAATCAGGGTTTTTGTAATGTTCATTTAATTAATGGAAGTTTATTTATTTTATTATAAATTTAGATGATGTGGAATTTAAATTAAAATGTGCAAAATACACTTTATTTACAAATTTTGTTATTGAATTTTGTTCTAAAAGTTCAAACCCTGAAGTTTCTCTGGACGAAAAATTGATCAGAAACATTGAATTTGATATATCGATTATCGAATTTCTAAAGTGAAAATATCGATATATCGTTTAATTAAGATATCACCCAACACTACCGTGATATCACTTCTGGCAAAAAATATAAAATTCCACATTTTTGCAAATAGGAGCTTGAAACCACTACACTAGGGTTCTCTGATCCGCTGAATCTGATGTGCTGAATATGATCATATATCAAAAGAATATGATGTAGGGTTTTCTGATGTGTTGAATCTGATGGTGTGGTTTTGATTAAGATTGTAATACTTTTAGAGAATGTTTACCCCTTTTTTCTGAAATCAAGCAAATTTTCTCAGGCTCGTGGTCTTTAGTGAGTAAAACTAAAATTAACAAAACTTACACATTTGAAATCAGAACAATAAGCCGATTCTTTTGACATATCTATTGGTATCAAAATTACGGTTTGTAGAGTTTCGGTTACTATTGAGCCTCCTCCTTATTTACAGTTCGTTACCACAAACTGTTTAACATAGTGAAATTTCTGTTTTGAAGTTCTCAGTAATATCGAATTCGGTGTCTTAATTTTCATCAAAGTTCCACCTTCTCTGGGGACTGAATGGAGAGGGGCTGTAATCTAATTTAATTGAAACCACATTCATTTACACTATAATATTTTATAGGTAGCTCAAAAGTTTAACATTTCTATATTTGAAATTAAAGTGAACAATAAATTCTTTTGATGTGTATATCATTTTAAAACTTCCGTGCTGTGTTTATTATATTCTAGTAAGCTCCCAATAAATTGCAAGTACCACTGTAGCATAAAAACTGGGGCTGTAAAATACTTTGATATTTTGAAACTAATTGCTTGTCTCCAAATTTTGTATTCAATGGGTTTCTGGCCCTAATAGGGCCAGTTTTGTTGTTTTACAACATAACATAGCCTAAAATGGCATTATCTTTCCGCACAATCTCTCTTGTTGCTTAGAAAGAACACAAGAACTGAAAAATCCATTAAAATGAGCCCTCTCTATATGTTACACAACCATTGGCTTAACAGACTTTTCAGTGACAGAAGGGGGACATCCTTCTTTTATCGAAATCAAATTATATTACACTAATAATGTTGATAGGTATCTTCAAACTTAAGAAATTTGTACATTCGGCATTAGTAGACAGTAAAATCTTTTGATATGTACACCCTTTGTGAAATATTATGAATTTAAGAAAAGGCGCTAATAGATATGACTACAATAAGCATGCCCTAACACACGTCCAGTTTTTAAAGAAATTTCATTTTTTAGATCATAGTATTGCTACTCCCAAATTTCTCAGTACTAGCAGAATCAGTGGGGGTGCCGATCAGATACAAAGCAGTTACATCTGCAGAGGCTGGTGCAGCTATACTAGGAGTCAATCATTTAGCCCCTATTGCACTACCCGGTACACAACCAGCAAGACCGGGAAAATTTGATATACCAATTGCATCCTCATTTCCATTCTCTCCAGTCAAGTCGATGAATGGTGCAGAAGACGAGCTATTAGCATTAACACCAAAACCTCTTAATTTTATTGGAGTGGCACCAGCACCAATTCCGATTCCGGTGGCGGCTATGAATTTGCCCATGTTTTTCATGTAAGATCATAAATATTGTTTTGTGGATTCTTTTGGAATATATTTATTGCGACAAAAATGAGAGATGATACGACTAAGCTGACGTCATAAGAAAATGAGCACCAATATTATCCTTACGGAAGGCTATATATAATAACGAAAGGCTATATATATATAAGCAAATGTTAAGACAAAACAATACATTTGTGTTCGTATTTTTATAATTAACTTAATTATATGTTTGGTTACTTACGATGGCAGTGATTTTTTTTTTTTTGGAACGAGCTTCAAATTGCAACTCTTACCAGCACTCTCTGTTCTTGGAATACAGTCTTTGGAGTGAATCTCCAAAACTTTTACTTAAGACTACAGAGGCTTTCGATTGGTCAGTTTAAATTCATTTCTAATATTAATGAATCACTGCGCTCCATGATGGTATTTTTACCTCAAATGTCATTTCCAGGCAGCTTGGTTACTAGGCTACAATAAAAGTTGTGGTCAATTTTACGTTTTTGAGTAAGGGCTAATGACCTTTCCCACTAGTGGTCAATTTATGTTTTCAGACATTCACCAATCGATATACCAGCAGTGATAAAACTATATTAAATGTTCCTCCCTGTTTTTTGCGGATAGTTTGTTTTAACTTTGAACAGTGACATCTACCTCGAAACTTTCTAAAGGTACACAATATCTCTCGATTGTACATTTTTCCAAAAATTTTATCTGCGACTTAAAAGGTATAGAATTTATACAAAATTAAAATTAGTAAAAACTAATGATTTCTAATTCTATTCATCCATCCATAATTTTAAGCAAACAAAAAGATGATTAATAATTTTCAAATTTACAGTAGCGTTTTCAATAGGCATTTCTACTGTGTAAGCACCTATTTAAAATGATAATAGATGGCAGTACGTATGGTGCGTAGAAAAGAGTATGGGTAACTTATAAAGCAGGGCTCCCGCGGCGTCAATAAAGTTATACAGTTTTTCTTGAAAGTACGAACCATAAAGTGTGGCCCACTCACAAAAAGATTTCACGTTTTTGACTTTATAGCAATTTTTCATAGAAAGTAACTGAAATAGTCAGACATGGAGCTGAGAAAACTATCTTTTTAAGATTTTTCTGTTCTTTTAATAATTAAAGAAAAATATTTATTGTTCTTTTACCAAGCAAAATATTTAAACAAGTATATACTATTATGTTTGTAGACACTAATTTGTATATTGTATATTTGAAATTTTTCACACATCTTCTGCTATTGGCTGAACCATAGTGTATCTAATTAGTTTTTTTTAGCTGAATTGAAATTTTTCACAAGTCTTCTGCTATTGGCTAAACTTTCCGGACTTTCCTGAAAAAGTTAAATAAAGTTCAACTTTTCACCGACAACAATAAAGTGAACAAAGTTATGAGAGGAAAACGGTTATTAACTTTATGACAGCTTTATTAGCTTTATTGACATCGTGGGGGCTCCGCTTAATGCAGGGCTCCCACGGCCTCAATAAAGTTAATAAAGTTTGTCATGAAAGCAAGAACCATGAAGTTTGTCCCACTCACACAAGCATTTCATCTTTTTTACTTAACAGCAGTTTTTCATAGAAAGTAACTGAAAAACTCAGACATGGAGTTGAGAAAACCTTCTTTTTAAGCAGTTTTTCCTTTTAATATTAAATAAAAATTTTTTTTTTCTTTTACCAAGCTAAATATTTAAACAAGTATGCACAATTATATTTGTAGAAACTAATTTGTATGTTTTTTATTTGAAATTTTCAACACGTCTTCTGCTATTGGTTGAACTTTGCAGACTTTATTGAAAAAGTTAAATAAAGTTTAACTTCTTTCCGACTGCAATAAAGTCAACAAATTTATGCGAGGAAAACGGTTTATTAACTTTATAGACAGCTTTATTAACTTTATTGACGCTCTGGGAGCCTCGCATAAGAGGGAAGTAGCACTAGTATCGAAAAATAATTATCAACGTCATCTAGCGTCTTATGGTGGTTAGCATTTTTTCAGTGATAAGAACAACTAATATAATTTATCTAATTGGTAAAAGTTGGTAGTAATAAGTATCTGATCTTAGTTTCTGACAGAAAAAGGAATACAGAGCTTGAAAAAAAGCCAAATGTTTCCAAATACTAGCTGGCATTAACAGTTGTTTTTTGTCCACGCTATTGCCAGTTTTCACTTTTATAAGTCACCCACATTCGTTGGGTTGTAGCTCATAAACGTACTAATTTGTACTAGACTATAGACAAAAGGTATTTTCACGAGCTAATCATGTTTTCCAATGTGTTTGCAGCATGCAAAACTGGGTATTTTGGAACCATTTTCTAAACTGATTGATTGTAATTGTCTCCACCATTCTTCTTAGGTGTTTGATGCTACACATAGAGTGAATGTAATAAACACTACCGTGAATACACCCACACAAGAGAATACATCCTCCGTCACTAGAGAAGTTTTCAAATTTCTTCTTTAGTGTTATTACTAAGTTCATTGTGCGCAAGATTCTTCTGAAATGCTCAGTGGTTCTCACTTAAAAATCAGCAAGAGTTTATTAGGGTCAATTCGATCAAGCTAGTTCGGAATGCGACAAACACATGGAGAGTTTCCGCTTACTATTTTGTTCAGTAGTGTTTTCAGTGTTAGGGAATAAAGAGGTTTCTGAACTTCGTGATTTAGCGTTAGGGGTAACTTGGGGTACGTAAAATTCAATTCAATTCTGTTTATTACAAAAAGATGTAGCACATAACATTAATCCAAGTGCCTGCCCTAAGAAAGACATAAAAGCACTTGATACTGGGCGACCACATATATAACAAACACTTAACAAACGAACAAAACAAACAAAAAAAATGTAAATAAAAATAATAAATAAACAACCAAATTATGACCAATCTCTAATCATAAAAAAAAGAAAAAAAACATCTATGAACAAAAACCCAAAAGTAAATTTTTCATTTTTCTTTTAAACAAACCAAGGTGCTCCTCCGCCCGAATGCTCACGGGAAGAGAATTCCAAACCTCAGGACCTATATATCTGACAGAAAAACCGTTTTAGTTCCACTTCTGTATTCAGTGACCAGATTGTCAGCATTGCGGGTACTATAACTATCTAAAAGCTAAAAGCAGCAAGATTTTTTCCATCTCCAGCACAATTGGTACTCTTGTGACATTTGGCAAATATATTAAAACCAGTAGAGTATAATAATAAAAGTTTTCATGTAGTATATGAGGGCCTTGAACTTATAAGTATGTTCCAATATATGACAACTAAACGACTGAAGGAATTTCCTTAAACTATTAAAGGATGTTCTTGCTAAAGTCTAATTTTTCTTGTGAAGGGATTTCAAAACTAGCGTCAAATCCAAAGCCAAGTAAATCTTATATCGGTGTCAGAAACCTCTTTGGTGTTTCTACTATGTGACAATTTATATATCCAATCATACTGTCTTTCTGAATCCTTAATATTGTCACATTCATCAGTTTCATTTGACAGTTACATGCGAGGTGTCATTCATGTGGCAGAGCCAAGGGAAAAGAGACAGAAAAAGAAGGAAAGATAAATAAAAAACAGTGACAATTCTAAGGAAAAAACAAAGGAAACGGCGTGAATAAAAGAAATGGCAAGAATGAAAAAGTATTTTATTGTATCGAATTCTTGGTGATCCGTTGGTATATGCTTTAACATTTATCTAGGAAAATTTCAAGCATTATCCCTGCTAGTGCCCAAGCGACGATATACTTTCCAAGACTTCTGGCACATTGTCGGTGTCACAAATTTTTTAGAGGAGAAAAAGAAACTTACAAGAATTCAAGTATTACGGTTTATCCGTGTCATCAGCCATTGAAGTAATAAACTCGATTAGTACTAAGCTTAGATAGTAAGCATCCAATTGTTTTTATTCTGCTGGCATGCAGGAAATTTTTATATTCGGAACCGAAACAAAAGCAAATCTAAGATTTAGCCGCGTTGGTTCTTTCGAAGGGTACCTATAAATTCACATCAGGATCCTCAGATTAAAATTTGATTCCTGTCAGTGCGATCAACCATCAGTACATGGTCAATATGACCTAATATCAACATGGTCAAAACTAAAGTCATGAACCTAAATATACAGTCGGACTATCAGCTTGTGCTTTACGGACAGTAATAGGAAAAATTCAATAGCTTCACTTATCATACTGTCTTTCTGAATCCTTAATATTGTCACATTCATCAGTTTCATTTGACAGTTACATGCGAGGTGTCATTCATGTGGCAGAGCCAAGGGAAAAGAGACAGAAAAAGAAGGAAAGATAAATAAAAAACAGTGACAATTCTAAGGAAAAAACAAAGGAAACGGCGTGAATAAAAGAAATGGCAAGAATGAAAAAGTATTTTATTGTATCGAATTCTTGGTGATCCGTTGGTATATGCTTTAACATTTATCTAGGAAAATTTCAAGCATTATCCCTGCTAGTGCCCAAGCGACGATATACTTTCCAAGACTTCTGGCACATTGTCGGTGTCACAAATTTCTTAGAGGAGAAAAAGAAACTTACAAGAATTCAAGTATTGCGGTTTATCCGTGTCATCAGCCATTGAAGTAATAAACTCGATTAGTACTAAGCTTAGATAGTAAGCATCCAATTGTTTTTATTCTGCTGGCATGCAGGAAATTTTTATATTCGGAACCGAAACAAAAGCAAATCTAAGATTTAGCCGCGTTGGTTCTTTCGAAGGGTACCTATAAATTCACATCAGGATCCTCAGATTAAAATTTGATTCCTGTCAGTGCGATCAACCATCAGTACATGGTCAATATGACCTAATATCAACATGGTCAAAACTAAAGTCATGAACCTAAATATACAGTCGGACTATCAGCTTGTGCTTTACGGACAGTAATAGGAAAAATTCGATAGCTTCACTTATCTTGGCTCACTAATAGACCTTTGTGGAGGCTATGACCTTGAGGTACAGAACAGAATAAACAAAGCTTAAGCCACCTTCTATCAACTCCGACACCATTTGTGGAACCGACGGGAGATTATTATGAAGACAATATTTGTGTCTGTAAGGGGGCTGTTAGATCTGTTTTCTTTTAAGCAGTCTAAACTTGGCCAC
>NC_142796.1:18824637-18867137 GCF_049724085.1 Artemia sp. Qi Xiang Cuo | reverse complement strand
TTTCCTTCTCGACAAACATGGAAACCACATACAATCCACAGACGCAATCTACTCTAGATGGAAAAAACATTTTAAAAATAAACTGACTTTGGACATCCACCTAGACCCAACAATTCTCGACACTTTCCCAATAAACTTTACAAATCCACGTCCTCTCCCTCTTCACTCTGAAATAGCAGCCGGTATCAAAGACTTGAGGACAAACAAAGCTGCCGGCCCCGATGAAATCCCCCCTGAAATACTGAAGGTAAACTGCAAAGCACTTTTTGACCTTTACCACATAATTGCCGAAGCTGCTTGGGAAAATTGTCACTTTCTCTTACTTTGGTATGAAGCCACAATACTCTCTCTGCATAAGAAAGGTTCTAATGGTGTCTGTGAAAACTAACTCGCAATAAGTCTAACCAGCCATGCATCGAAAATTCTCACGAAAGTCAGGTTAGGACGTATACAAGCCATTTTCTAACCAGCCATTCCGGAATACCATGCCGGCTTTCGACCTAGAAGACTATCAATTGATCAGATGTTCACTATTAGGCAGATCCTGGAAAAGTATAGAAAACGTGATCGCAGCATCTACCACCTTTTCATAGGCTTTAAACAAGATTTCGATCTGATATGGACAGAAGGTCTATGGCACATCCTTCTGCACTTTTGCATCTCATCCAACCTGATCTTGCTCTTGAAAGACTTGTATAAGAAGTTCAGTAGCCGAGTCATGACTGGAGAAGGACTTACCGAGACCTTCAAAACCTCTACCGGAGTGCTTCAAGGTTGCCTAATTTCACCGGACCTGTTCAATCTCTTCCTAGCTGCAGCCCTTTCATTTACAGACAATCCACCCGGCACCCTTGGCGGAGGAGTGGTGATAGAAAAACTAGCGTATGCTGATGGCATAGACCTAATAGCCGAATCCCCTTTAGATCTAAAATCCCAGGCTAACAGCGTTTATTCGTCTACCAACCTCTTTGAGATGGTCATCAACACGTCAAAAACGAAAGCCCTGCTCTGTTCACGCAAGTTCGATTCACAGATAAATCTTAGTCTTCAGCTTGGCGGAGATACCGTTCAGTGGGTGGAAGGCTTCACTTACCATGGGAGCTTACTTACTTCTAATAACAACCAACTCAAAGACATCAAGAGACGCCTGACACTTGCGAACTCCAGTTTTAAAGCTCTAATGCCCATCTGTAGGAATAAGAACTTAACAACAACTCCCGAAACGAGACTCTTCTACTCCCTCACTATTCCGATCGCCATCTATGCCTGTGAATCCTGGACGCTTAAAACAGACGATCAATGCCGCCTAGCTGCCTTTGAAACCAAATCCCTACGACGCATTGCTGGTATCACCATCCACGACCAAATCTCCAACTCCAAGCTTCTCCATAAGCTGAGAGTAAAATTTACAATACTGGACAAAATAAAACTACAACAACTCAAATGGCTTGGACATACCCAACACATGGCTAGCACTCGTCTGCCGAAGATAATCTTCGATGGTCGAGTTCACGGTTCTCGCCCCAGAGGTCGCCCTCCGAAGAGATGGAAAGAAAACTTCTCACCCTACAACTCTGCCACCTGGCCGACAACAGAAGCACCTACAGGAGGCATATCAATGAACTGGTTAAAGAAGAGGCCCCAAAAAGACCTTCAAGGACGGATGGGACATAAGTCAAGTCAATCCCTAAACAGTTTTCCAAAAATAAAAATTCTATATGATTTGGTTGGAGCAAAAATAAAATACAAAAAAAAATCATAGCAATGAATGGTAAGTAAATAAAAATCCTTGTCAATAATAAAAATATGAGAGCCTAACTATTGATAACATTCATTCAAAGAATCAGGTTTTTATGGTGATCTTACATATGTATGCGTTTATTTGTGATTAGTGCAGTTATTAGAACACAAGAAAGTTCGTATAATTATAGAATACACAAGGAAAACGACTTAATAAGGGGCAATTTCAGTAAGAATGTGCCATCAACTTTTGCTTGCATTGCAAGAGTACCCATGAGCTGATATATGAAGCCATTATAATCAGAAATGTTTCCCCTGAACGGAATACTAAGAATTTCTGTAAATTCCCCCTGAACGGATACGTTTTTTGTTTTTTTATTATCATTTTTTGATTGTAGGAGTGATTGTATTTATCTATTTTTCAGTTTGAAAAGATTTAATTTTTTACAGTTATAAAGTATAAAGGTATCAAATATACTGGCTTTTGGACTTCAAAATTAAATCAAAAATATTCAATTAAAAATTCTGTTTGATTTTCTTAATCTTAATTTTTATGTTTTACTTTGAACAAACTACTTTGATAATGCGTTATTTTTTAAAACACTGAGTCTAAAGGCATTAAATTTTTTGGTGTTTTATAACAAAATTCAAAACAGTCGATATTGTTAAAAAAAATATCCGTCCAACGCTTCGGCATTGCTCAACAGAACTTAATGCTGTGAGTTTGTATATTAGTTTTTGTAAGTACGCTATTGTTTTCTGTGTTTTTTGTAACTACTTACTTTTTTCATTTTTGAATACTTTTACTTTAATTGACATACTTCTTCCATTGCCTTTAGAAAATTGTTCGTCTCTAAGATTAATTAAACAAAGAAAATAAACCAAGTTTTTTCAACTGAAAGCAAGGAGCAACATTAAAACTTAAAATGAAAAGAACTAATTACTTATATGAGGGCGGTTTCCCCCCTCCTAAACACCTCACTCATCACGCTACAGTTTTTTGGCACTTTAAAAAAATTTACTTATTGTTCTAATTAAACAAAAAATTAAGAAAGAAAAACGGGTTTTAATTTTAATAAAGCAATGGATAAATAAGAACAAAATAAAACTTAATTAAAAACAAACTCCGAATATTTCGGCCCCACGGCCGGGAGCCTTTCTAAACGGAAAAAGAAAACCGAAAACAATGTTCTTTTAAGAAAAAATAACACACATCGAAATACAACAAACTAAACACAAGAAGAGGGACAAAAACAAAAGAAAAGAAATATAAATAAATAAGTAGGAATCAAACTCACATATTAAATAACACTTCCATGTACTGGCATATTTAACGCAACAAACAAAAACGAATTTCTATAATTATATTATACCTGAGTAAAACAGTAAAGGTAACCTAACCCCCGGCCCATAGCCCCCAATTAAATCTCACAAGTTTATCAACCAATTTATGAATTATAAATTGAACGGATTCTTTTGCTTGCAAGCCTAGCTGCAGTTCGTTTACTTTTCCCAGCACTTAACCCTTTCTGACCTTTGTTTGCAAGGTTGTCATTCGTTACAAAACAATTATTAAAATCAGTACTGGGTGAATATTTTACCTGCTTTTTAATTAAACTATTATACATTGAATTGATCCTAAATTTCCCTTCATCTCTATTGATACTGATACCCCCATAGATTATCTATTTTAGCTCGCATAAGTAATGGAACTTATGGCCGCAGACTCTATTTAAGCTGCCTCCTCAGACTGTATTTATCTCTCAGGACTACTATGAAAAGGAAAGAGAGGGAGAGAGAGAAAAAAAAAATCAAAATTAAGAATAAAGGCCGTGCTGGAACATCTTTTGTCTCCATCTCTTGTCTCATGTTATATCTTCAAGGGATTACCCAAAGTCACAAATGGTGACATGATAGTAGAAGATCTTAAGAAATATGAGGTAAATTTTGATCCAATGAAGCGTCTAGCAAAATCCTTTTTTTTAGAATATAACCTTTTCTTCAAGCGCACACACACACACACACACACACACACACACACACACACACACACACACACACACACACACACACACACACACACACACACACACACACACACACACACACACACACACACACACACACACACACACACACACACACACACACACACACACACACACACACACACACACACACACACACACACACACACACACACACACACACACACACACACACACACACACACACACACACACACACACACACACACACACACTATATATATATATATATATATATATATATATATATATATATATATATATATATATATATATATATATATATATATATATACATATATATATATATATATATATATATATATATATATATATTATATAAGCTTGACAGACAGCACACATACCTCATGGGATACTTCAGCGCTGTAAATACTGCACAAACTGAGACAAAAGCTGCCTTAAACTAACTACTCTAACAAAAACACAAAAAAAACACACACACACACACAAAAACAATAAATACACACACGTAAATACTTTCGAAAGGTTGGACTTTCAGATACTTTTTGACCTACCTGTTAAACATTCGTTATTCAGAGGGATTACAGATTTAAGCCCGGTCTGCAGCAAAGGCGAAGAAAGTAAAATTGGAAAGTCATTTCTCTTCCGAGTCACAAAAAGCAGCTTTGTTCTGTTTTTTTTTCCTTTCATCAATAACAGAGATAATGGGAATTCCTTACCTAATAAAACCACTCGAACTAAGGTTTTGCAGCAAGCAAAACGTAAAAAGACAAACAGAAAAATTTTGAAATGATTTTTCGACACTGCAGGAACCTTAACGAGACAGGGCACTGGTCTTAGGATAACTAAAGAACAAAGCTGTAACTTTCTTCAAATTGTTGAACTTCTAGCGAGATATGTGGCACCTCTTGATACCCGATATGGCCCCTATAAATTTCATTATTTAGCCACAATTCCTCAGAACGAGTTCATTTACTTTCTTTTAACAGAAGTCAGGCAGACGATCCACGGCGAAGTTTTGGATTGAGAATTTTATTCTGTGGTACGATACCTGATGCTTCATATTCTGATAAGCTAGCAGGCGTAATCTGCGATACCAGCTCGGAAGGAACACATAGAAAGAGACTACTTGATGTTAGCGAGGCTAATGACGAAACCAGCCAGGATATGGCAGAAAGTATAATAGGAACATTGTCAAGGAGAGGAATTCCTCTGCATAAGTTAGCTTTCCAGTCTTATGACTATGCAAGTGTGATGTATGGTCAATTTAATGGAGTCCAGCAGGAAATATCTGAACTTCTTGATCGTTACGTGCCTTATATTCCCTGCCAAGCCCAAAGACCAAATATTGTTATAGAACATAGTGGCAATTCATCTCTTTGGATAGTTTAGCATTTCAACGTCGTTGACAAAATATCGTGTTCTTCTCTTCATCTACAAAGCATTTTCCCACCCTTAAAGGGAAAACTGTTCGGTTGAAAACAACCTTAATTTCCAAAACTTAACACGGACTCGGTAAACAGCAAGGGCTGAAACTATGCAAGCAGTAGGTGCTTAGTTTGAAGCAATAGTTTCAGCCATTTATGAAACAAAACAGATATCGAACACCGATGTGGAGTCGAAGGCACAAGCTAGCGGCCTTCTGAACAGAATTCTAAACTTCGAATTTATCGCTTGCCTCATCTTTATGAAAAAAATAATGCACAAGATCAGGATAACGGCAGAAAAACTTGAAGAAGAGGAGGTCAACATCATCGACGCAATCTAGATACTTGAAGCTATGAAGAAACTTTTCGAAAGAATATTGGAGGATGAAATAAAAATTTTCATTGACAGTGAAAAGGGTTTGCCAGAATGAGAGAAGTCGATCCAGAGGCAGATCTCGTCAGAAATCATCGTTGGTGACTTGGACCATCTCCTTTTGACAGCCGAGATCAAAGTAAAGCTGAGACCTCAAGGTATCAGTTCTATAGACAACATTTTAGAATCCTGGTCGAAAGGTTGACTACAATGATGGGTGTTATTCTCAGAGCTTGCCTGGTCAATTTCCAGCCATTTTGATCCTTACTTTAACATCCTTTAAAAAACGGTTTCAGTTACAGATATTGAGCTAGCCAGAAGGTTTTTTTCGAAACCAAGAAATGCATACAGATTCTACTGCTTTTCAAGTAGAGCTGTTTCTGTTTCAGTTCTGTTTCCATTTTGCCACGGCGCTACTTGCTTCAGAGGAGTCCTAGGTGAAGCTCTGTTTCAGTTTTGCCACGGCACTACTTGCTTCAGAGAAGGTGTAGGTGAAGGAAATTGCCGTTAACACCAGCTTATTCAAGCCAATCCCCAATGCAAATTGGCTACCATAGCACCTGTTGCAGTTGCTGCTGCCGAAAGAACATTTAGCAAGAACAAGTTTACTAAGAATTTGCTGAGAACTAACATGGTTGATTTTTGACTAGATTCCTTATGTTGTTAACGAATGAGAAAGACCTCACCGATGCCAATGACTTAAATAACATTGTCCAGCGGTGGTCCACTTTGAAGAACAGGTGAATATAAAACATAACTGTCCTTATTTACGCATGATGTATTCCGTTTTAGGTTCGTGTTTGTCTCGGTACATAAGTATAAATGATGGAAGGTTAATTATAATAAATTTTCACAAGTCTTATAATTTGACCTATGAATCGTATAAATGATGGGTTCCCACCCCCCTGGCCTTGGTCCTTCGAGCCACCCCTGGGTAGATCAATCTCTCAGGGAGGAAAATTATTTCTCACTCCTTGTGCGCTGTTAGTGACATCTATATTCATGAAGAATTGCCGCTATTTTTTCTATTCAAATAGATACTGAAGAATCAACTCGAATTCCCGACTTGACTAATAGCAAAGATTATTCAATTCAGTTGGTGTTAAAGGAAACTAGAAACTACCAGTTACTCTACAACAAGGTAAAGCCATTTTGAAGCTAGATAGCTTACACACAAGAACTTTAGTCTGATCTTGGCCCAACTGGAACTAAAGGGAAGGGATCATCCTAGGCTTGGTAGGCTATCTGGACTCGTTTCTTAACTTGTTAAGGGTAGCCTAGTTCAGACAATGCTTATGTTATGATCAGTAGAGGTGGAGTGTGCGGTTTTGCATTCTTTCTAAACCTATTTGGCTGGGCCATTTCCTTCCAAAGAGTTCACCTAGACCCCCATTAGTGTAGAGGGGACTATGATCAGGCACATACAAAGTTTTTTTTTTTTGGGGGGGGGAGGGGGTTTATGGGGAAATTAATGAAGAAGTAAACTGTATTTGACAATTTTAGCAAGAAGGTCTGGAAAATAACCCTTGGGAAAATTCTTTTTTTGGGGGTAGGGGCTAAGGCTTTCCTTCAGGCCCCTCTGGGTACATCCCTGGGTAATTTTTATGCAGTTCATATTATTGACTTACAAATAAAGTGAACATACCACTCAATGCCTTTTTTTATGCTCTTTCCAAATATAATAAACATTTTTGTTGCAAATAAATTTTACCCCAACCCCTATACCAATTCAGGGTATATATTTACACATTAGGGGGTGGGGGTAAAGTTTAAACTTACCTCTCATTTGCATCTGAAATAAACTTTATCCCCACCCCCTAATGTGCAAATATATACCCTGAATTGGTATATATAGAGGTGGGGGTAAAATTCATTTCCAACAAAAATGATCATTATATTTGGAAAGAGCATAAAAAAGGCATCAAGTGGCATGTTTACTTTATTTGTAAGTCAATAATATGAACTGCAAAAAATTTACCCATCCCTGGTTGCAACTGCAAGAAGGGGATGAGTAAAGGAATAAAATTCTAGGTCTCTTCCTAATTTAAATTGTGTTGATAGATTAACCTTGCTGTCAATATTTTTGTTGCAACACAGCTTTTGCTTGTCATGGAATCCAAGGGATTTTTTTGAATATATGTTTATTCAGTACTGTGAAAAGTGATTAGATTCCTAGAAAATATTCATAAACCTGTGACAAATATATATTTGCATGTTTAACCCTTAGATAGACAGAGTCAAACTTATGTATTACACAAGATAAGTGTTCTGTTCCAGCTATGGCTTAGTCATCTTCAATGCCAAAAAAACAATCAAACAAAATCTAACCTTCCAAAGTGAATCTAACAAGAGCAAAATAGACACTGAATAAAAAAAAACAGATTGAATAAGTATCCATTGCCTGGCAGTAGGCTAGACTCTGCCATTCTGCAATTTTGATATTCATTAGGTATGCAGACAGGTTGTCTTAAATTAGACTGGGTAAAAATATTACGTCAATATTAATTAAATATTAAAATAAGTATTATATAATATATAAATAAATTTAAGTCAAATTTCTAAGTCTTAGAAATTTGCCTACTTGACCAGTCTATTGCCTACTTATTGAAATTTTGACAAAACAATATTTTACCCTAGTTTTCAACTATCACTTTCTTTTTCTCTAGTTTTAGTTTTGAAAATGTGATTCCTGTTATTTGAGTAGAATTTTAAGTCATATCAAGGGGTTAGTCCTAAATTTAGGAAATGTATTTACATATCTTTGAAACTTCATAAATTAGGATTGAGCAAAGTTATAAGCTAAAAATAGTTTTCTTGTACTTCATTTAAGCAGAAGATCTACTCTGTAAGGTTTCACTTCTACAAAACAAATATTTTTAAAGGTCATCAAAGGCCCTCTAGAGGGATAGAGGTAGGTGCTTCAAAATACCTTCAAAGGACATAATTTGGTACTGTTCTATTATCTGTATAACACACACAAAGTAAAGTTTGGTTAATGCTAATGAAATAGAACAAAATAGGATAAAGACATAATAGTTTATGAACAAAATTGGGCTATATATTTGTACATTAGGGGGGGGGTAAAGAATAGTAGATATTAAATATGTAACCTAACCTAGGTACCTTTTCCCCCCTAAACCCCAAAAAACAAAAGTTTAAATAGGCTATTGTAAATGCAGGGATAAATCACTGTTTGCAATCCTCAATATAGGAAATCTCTATTGAAAAAATCTGTTTGACTAGTTTCTTTAGCATCTTAGCTGTACAATGCCTCACATGTTTTACAAATAATAGAACACTACCCATACTTTAGTCTATAGACATATCCCTGAAATTTTCATTTTCCTAACCTAACCCCTTTCCAAGATAGCAAAAAGTAGCTAAACTGGTATTTTACCATTTTTTCCTTTTTTTTATGGTTAGAGTTAGATATACAACAATGCTATGATTACACCTTAGTAGTCAAGAACCATCAGTAATCCACCATAGGCTATACATGAAGGAACATCATATATGGGGGAAGGGAGCCACCCCACCCAAAAGTTTTCAGCCAGTCAGTAAAAAAATTGAATTGGTAAATAGTGGTGCAAGTACCAAAATTTTATTTTTATTTTAAACAAAAAAAGAATAAGCCATAGGCTTTTACTGGCTCAATTCTTTTTATTAGGGTAAATGGGCTAATAGAAACATCTGCCATAAAATACATTCAAGAAGATCAGTCTCAGTCCATAAATTAAAAATTATGGAATTTTTACTGCACTTTAACCCAAATAGGTAAAAATGATCAGCTAGTTTGTAAAATCCATTGCTGTTCTTCCAAAACATTTTGGCTACTTATACCTCTGCATACATATGAGTTAGTATTCTAGAATGTTTTAAAGTGGTCTCCAGAATTTTATAATGTTTCCTACTTGAGAGAGGCAATGTTTAAGTGGTACTAAAATTCTAATTGTGTGTTAATACTCTCCATTGGCCTATGGTTTTGTCCTGCAGTAAACTTTGAGTTTTTCAGAATATAGCCTAATAAAGAGAATTTTGTTATCATAATGGGTAGTTCAGAATATGATGTGACCTCTACTGCTACCTTGAAAAGTAGGGTAATAGAGGGTATACTCTTTTGGATGGTCTCTCCTGAACCAAACACTATGGTAAAATTCTAGATGAAGAGAGTTCATTGACCTATGCCTAACTCAACTAGCCTATATTCCAAGATAGCCAAAAGCCCCTCATTTATGATTTTATTCAAATTAGACAATAAGACCCTTAGAAAGTGTTTTGGGTAAAATTCAAGATTAGGTACTCTTTGTTAACTTAGAAAGTAGTTGAGTCAGGTTAATTAAACTTTCACAAATGGATCAAGAGTGCTAATGATGCCCTCAGATAATCTTTTTGAGTATAATTCTCAGCCACCACACTCTCCAAATTCCATTGAATTTTAGTCCCCCAGGCAAATTTGTAAAACTATTTCTTAAATATAAAAAAAGCCCCAATATGGCATAAGATTGCCCTAAAAGTGTAAGAATTCTGGTTCCACCTGTTTTTTATTATCCTATTTAAGGGGGGAGTAGTGATAGATTGCATACTTCAAAATATGACCCAAGGCATAATCTAGGCTCTGGACATGGACCTGAATGTTCCATTCACCTAGCACAACTACATTACAAGAAAGAAAAAAGTTGCTTGTCTAGGATTTTTCAACACCTCATTAACAAAGAGTATTACAATTTCAGCACTGTCTCTTAATATAGTGGCTGCTAACACAACAATTGTGTCCCTCTAGTAGTGCCAAATATAACCCTAAACTATTTACAAAATATTACTGATTTTTCTTTTTATTTCTAATTGGCATTATTTCATATTATGAACCAGTTTTTAATAAGAAATCAGTACACAATTTCATGCTAACATGCAGAATTAGCAAAGTTTTGCATGTGGCATAGGGCCATATCTGGGCTCATTTGAGGAGATGGGAGACTAAAATGCAATTGAACTGGCCAAGAAAAATGTTGAAGATAGCCCTAAGGTTGTAGGCTAGCCACCCAAATTTAAATCTTGGCTGAACTGAACTGTTTTATGTTAATAATCAAGATTAGAAAATGAGGTTGAAGTGGTCACAATTCTTGAAATGGAAAACAAAGTTTTGGCCATGCCTCCAGAATTGTTTTCCCAGGGCAGGAAGGCTTTTGGCAGTTTGAAAATAAGCTCTTCTTATCATAAATCATTCTGATTACAGACAAACGTGTTGTCTGGGAGTATTGTCTATTGTGTATTCTGACTTGGAGTCAATGAAACTGAGACAAGTATTAATATTTGCTAAACCTAATTTGAGGTATGGTTGCAGATGAAGATTATGATGCATCAAAACCTTTTAGATGTGCTTTGACTTGCTTTATTAAAGGTAAATATATACTTCTCTCTGTGTGAAAGAGACATGGGGGAGGAGGCATATATTTGAACTGGGTCTTCTAGGCATGATGTTTAATGGGTAATTTCTTGTAGAGGTACTTTTACCCCACTTGCCAAAAGAAGAAGATATTTGGAAAAGGTTAGAATAAATAGTGGCCCTTACAGTTTTCTGATGTGTGTAGAGCTGGAGGAGAATTTACTGCATTTTCTGGGCAAGTGTGGGGGTTTAAGGGATTTGAGAGATGAAGTTCCGTAAAACCACCATACAAGGGACACTTTTTTTGTGTTTTTTGTTAATTTCTCGTCAAGTATTCATGGTAGAACAATGAAAGTTATGCCATTGGATACATCTAAATGAGAGGAAAACTAGAGCAGAGTCCGCAATTTTTTTATCATATCAGTTTTTTTTAGTTTTTTTCTTAAGAGGTGTCCCTTGATTGGGCCCAGTTTCCAATCTAGGGACAGTAACTTGAATCACATTGTTAGACCTTGTTTTTGCTGTGTAAATTATCAAGGGACACTCAATATGTTTTAAAAAAAGGTTTATTTTCATTTACAGGAGCAATATATGGCACTATTGCTTATAGACTACACTTTTAGACCACAAGGTTCTTCCAAAACAACTTCAAGTTTCTTCCAAAACAACTTAAAAAAAATCAGTTAAATGTGGTGAATCACATAAATTAAGATATCTTATGCACTTTGAATCACAAATTATGTTAGGCACTGATCTAGTTAATTGGAAAACTTCCAATATCTTGGAACTTCAGAGCCCCTCTATGAGTCAACTCTGGAGGCTGGAGAAATTTTATAATGCCAGACTTTCTGAACGTGGCCTTGTCCTCCTCTGCCAGGAATGCAAAGTAAGGCAAGGTGGTTTTCCTTACAAATTCGGCCGTGACTTTCCCATGCTGCACTTCACTTACTCTCCCAATATAAAGCTTCTGGCTTTTGTTCTTCCGAGTGTCACTGGGATCCTGGAAGCTCACTATAACCCAGGATCCAATAGTCAATTTGGTGTCTCTTTCTGGTTCTTCTCTGTCAACTTCTGGTTCTGTGCCTGAGTCAGAAGAACTTGAGCCTTGCAAATTGCAATCCTCAAGTTCAGCACTGGTGCTGCAGTCTTTGTTAAAATAGGTCACTAGGTCGTCATCATTTTCTTTGCTTGAATTGCTTATCTTTATAACTTTGTTTCTGATTTGTGCCAAGCTTGTTCGGCTGATTTTCTGACCATACACACCAGTTTTCTTTCTTCTAGGATTAGCCGTTTTCTTCTTTTTGGCAGAACGTGACTGTGTGTTAGGTGGGAGACCGACTGGTGTGTCTACTGACATTGAGCACTCGGAACCTGATTCTTCAGATGACTGTTCCCCGGTTGTGTCAGTATCCCTTCCTCTGACACTCCGGCCGGCAGGCACCGTTAGCCTTTTTTTCTGCCACAGCCTGCTGCCAAACCCAAGGGATCCTCAGAACCAAACCTGATTTCTCTGAGATAAGAAACAAGACTGTCTTGAAGTTCACTGCAGTTTTCATCAGTCGGGTCACCAGGTGGCAGACAAGCAAGCACTATTTCTGGCTTAAACGGATAGATCCCGCACTTTTCAAAACCAGCTCTGAGGTTTGCTGGAGCATTTACTTTAATTGACCTGAGAAGAGTGTTCAGCAGTTTCAGAAACTGAGTTTTTTCCATTGCACTTAAATTTCTTCCTTGTCCCATCTTTCACTTGTCTAGAATTTCTCTCCACCTTCGTTTGAAAGGAGCAAAAAATGCAACATCAAGTGGCTGTAGAAGACGAGTTGCGTTTGGTACAAGGAACTTGAAAAGAATGTTGTTTTCCTCACATAATCTGACTACTTCTGGGAACAGGTGGGATGAGAGATTGTCACCAATCAGTACTTTTTTCCCAGATAGCCAACGACAGTAGGGCAAAATAATCTTTTGGAAGTAATCTTTTAAAGTGACGCCGTCAAACCAACCAGACTTTGTTCTGTTGTACCTTGCACCGGTTGGGCTGCCGATGGTCCAGGCATCATACAAATGGATTGCCCTGTAGCACACATAGGGAGGCAGCACTATACCACTTGCTGTACCTGTCATCATTAGCGAAACACTCGCTTTTGAGGAATTCATAATCTTTTCTGGATACTTTGTGCCACGTTTCACAATCACTTTTTTCTTCCCTGGCTCATCAGCCAGATTTGTCTCATCATAGTTTATGATATTTTGAGGAGGAATTCCTTCTGTGTCTTTAGTATATTCCTCAAAAAAATCCCTAACCATAGCATGATTCACTTTTGCTCTAGCTCTTTTTATGTTTGAGGCCATTCTCTCTGACAGTTTGCCACTGTTTCTTTCTAGAAATTTTTTCGCCCACTGCATGCCAGGAATATTGTCCTTGAATCTGCCAGATGATCTCCCTTGGCAATCTAGGTGATACTTCACAAAACACCTCAAGTCAAAAGCTGTCATGGAATAGTCCATCTGTCCACAAGTCACGAAGCTTTTCACAAGTTCTTCCTCTTTAAACTCGTCAATCTTGGGAGGTCTTCCCATCTTTAAGATTTTATGACCCTTTTTTCTTGCACTATGATGTCTATAGAGGACACTTTTTGGGATGCCAAATTTATCACCAGCTTCTCTATAAGAAATTCCGTCGTCAACAGTGGCTAGAGCACGTTCTAGGGCATCCTTGTCCACCTGCTTCCTTCTTATGCTCATGTCCCTTGATTGAGCACTTTACAACCCGAAAAAGACAGATTTTAGTAAAAAATAAAAAAAAATCTTAGAAACTAAACCTTTTCCTTAGAAAATTGGTAACAGTCATCCTTGACAATATAGCTATTCGTCTAGCCAGCTCTCAGCTCCGCTTCAGTCATCCAGTTGTAGCACCAGACAACACTTCCAGACGTAAAAAATAAATCAAAATTACCCATTCTTGCTTTTTATTTTTTTTTAAACACAAAAAATCACTAAATTAAACAAAATATGGCACAATTCTATGTAAAATGAATAGGCTTACTGACAGTAATTTTAGTTTGGCAGTATCCTTAAAACTTCTCCACATATCTTGGCCTAAGCAACTTTCCTAAAGAAATGTCCCTAGATTGGGCTGCGTCCCTTGTTAGGTGGTTTTACGGTTCTTGAAGTTGACAAAGGGAAAGAGCTGTTGATGGAAAGTTTATTGGAAAATGGATGTTTTATAAGTAGTGGGAATCTTGCATTGGAGTCTTACTATAGAAGACGTCAAGACACATGACAAGAAGGAGTCAGTTATAGGGCAAGAGGTCAATAACAAAAAAAAAACAATGCAAAGCTCTTTTCATGTGTTGCAAAGCTTGGGTATTTTATATCAGTAGTTTCTTATCCTAAGGACCAGAATCTTTCTGGTTCCAATCATGGTGAGCACAAGAGATATCTTGGTGGAAATACAATCTACATCATCTTTTGTGTTTAAACTCTGCATGGAACTAATAGGTGATTACACTGAATAATTTGGGTAACTATCAGAGTTGCCAAAAATCATGGTGATGACTTTGAAAATATAGTTGACAACATTCTAGAAATGAGGAAGTCAATCTCTGAGTACAGTATCAAGAAAGATGGGGCCTTTTGCTTTGTGTGCTTGCTCCTCCCTAGTGGTCCAGGGAGAGACCAGTCCAAAAACACTTGGGTGGTAGACAGTGTGTGATTGTGACACAAAATGAAGAGCACAGGCAAAGAAAGGAAAACTTGCTGGTCACTTCTCTTCCAAGTCACATATAGCAGCTTTGTCAGACTATTGTTGCTTTGTTAACAACAGTGATCAAGTTGATTTCCTACTTGACAATGGTATTTGATCCAAGGTTCTACAGCAATCCAAAGATGAAGAGACAAACAGAAAAATTGTGACAGTCTTTTTGAATGTTACAAGGACCATAGCATGACAAGGTATTGCCTTTGGAAGAACTAGGAAGAACAGTGCAATTTTGTTCATTTTAGTCAACGTGTAGTGAGATGGGCCTATGTGCCTACACATGAAGCTTAGCTAAATGATTCTCAGTATAGAATATACAAAGTTACCTATCTACACAAAACCTCCCAAAACTAGCTCATTGACTTTCTTTCAGTGTAAGTGAGGGACAATATCTCTCAGAGAGAGACTATTAAATAATAGGGAGGCAAGTGACAAAACAGCTGGATATGGCAGAAAGTATAATAGTAACAGGTCTAGAGGAGGGATTTCTCTGGATGAACTCAGCTTTTCAGTTTTATTACTATCTAAGTGCAACGTTTGGCCAGCTTAATGGAGCCCAGCAGAAAGTATTGGAACTTCTCCATTGCCATTTGCCTTACATTCTCTGCCAGACTAAACACCATTATAAATCATAGTTGCAATTCAGCTCTCTTGATAACAGAGCTATTCAATATCCTAGAAGAAATGTATGTGTACTTTTGTTCATCTACAAAACTTTAGCCACCCTTAAAGGAAACCTCTCCTCTGTTCAAAATAGCCTTTATCTCCAAAACTTATAATTGACCTTGTGACTGCAAGGGATGAAACCATATATGCAGTAGTTACTTTGTTTGAAGAAAAAGTCTCTGCTCTTGATGAAATAAAACAGACAAAAACGTCGATACAAAGATATACAAGCCAGCAGCTTTCTGAAGAGGATTCTCAATCTTGACTTTATTTTCTGCCTGTGGTTCATGAAAATTATCATGTTGAAGGCCATCAACAGAAAAACTTGAAGAAGATGCAATAAATATCATCAACACAATTGAAGTTCTTGAAGCAACAAAGAAACTTTTGAAAGAATATCCAGGGAGAAAATAACCAGTTTTATTGACAGTGGATTGTAGTTTGCCAAAATTATGGAAGTCAATCCGGGGGTGATTTCATCAGACATTATTGTCAAAGACTTGGACCATGTCATTTTAACAGCTAAGGTCAAAGTAAAGCCGAGACTTTAAGGCACCAGTTCTACATGCAACATTTTAGAATCTTGCTTGATGAGGTGACTATGATGATGCAAGATAACCTTAGAGTCAGCTTTGCCGAATTTCAACAAATTTGCTCCTTACATGAGCCTCCTTTAAATAAAATGATCTTAGTTGCAGATACTGATCTAGTAACTATGTTTTCAAACAGTTCGTGGTAGCGAACTGTAAGTAAGGAGCTACCCGGCTCAATGATAACCGAAACTCTAGAAAAAGGTATTTTGATACAAATAGATACATTAAAAGAATTAAATTTTAATTCTGATTTAAAATATATAGGTTTTATTAAATTTAATACTACCAATCAAAAGTTAAGTGCCTGAGAAAATTTGGCTGATTTTCGAAAAAAGGAGGAAAGACCCCTAAAAATTATAGAACCTTAATGAAAATCACACCATCATATTCAGCGTATCAGAGAACCCTACTGTAGAGGTTTCAAGCTCCCATCTACAAAAATGTGGAATTTTGCATTTTTTGCCAGAAGAAAGATCACGGGTGCGTGTTTATTTGTTTGTTTTTTTTTTCCCCAGGGGTGATCGTATCGACCCAGTTGTCCTAGAATATCGTGGGAGGAATCATTGGAACGGAAATTAAGAGTTTTAGTGTCTTTTTTAAGTGACCAAAAAAAATGGAGGGCAAATAGGCCCCCTCCAATGCTCATTTTTTTCCCAAAGTCACCTGATCAAAATTTTGAGATAGCCGTTTTGTTCAACATGTTCGAAAATATTATAAGTATGTCTTTTAGGATGACTTAACCCCCTAAATTCCCGGGGGGAGGGCTGAAAATTATGAATTTTACCCAATTTTAAAATATAGTATTGGTTTTTGGGACGTATACCGAGGTTTTCAGGGGATATTTTGCCGGGTAGGGGGGGTGCGGGGTGGGTCGGGGGTTATGTGGGAGGATCTTTCCATGAAGGATGTTTTCATGGGGGAAGGGACATTGCTATAAAGGGGACGCCGGACTTCCCAGCATTATTTAAAAAATGATCAGAAATTTAATATAAAAAAACAAATATTTCAACTGCAATAGCAGCAACATCGAAACTTCAAACGAACAGAAAATATTATATATATTATTGGGTTCACCCCGTAGTCAATACCTCGCTCTTTAAGCCAAAGATTTTTTAGTACTTTCATAAGAGCTATTTATTCTAATTAACGGCCTTTGTGATTAAGCGGTCATTTTTAAAGAATTGGAACAAAATTCGAACTTTCGCTTAAAGAGCAAGTTATTGACTAGGGGGCGAATCCCCTAATAAACAAATTAAAAATATATGAATATAGAAGTTCGTTACGTACATTAATTCTTAAGCTATTTATATTTATTACTAATAAAAACGTTCGTAAATAAAATTAAACAAGTTTCGAGAAAGCCATTTAACAAAATAAAAGTAAATTAATATGAAAATTTTGTTTTAATTATTCATTTACGGTGAGCCAAGATCAAAACCTGCATTTATTCAAAAACGTTAAAAAATTAAATAAAAGAAACAAGTTTTTTAAACTGAAAGTAAGAAGCGATATTAAAACTTAAAACTAACAGAAATTATTCCCTATATGAAAGGGACTGTCCCCTCCTCAACGCCTCGCTCTTTACGCTAAAGTTCGACCCTGTCTCACAAATTTATTTTTTAAACAATAAAAAACTTTAGCGTAAAGAGTGAGGCGTTGAGGAGGGGACAGTCTCTTTCATATACGTATATTTATTACTAATAAATACGTTCGTAAATAAAATTAAACAAGTTTCGAGAAAGCCATTTAACTAAATAAATGTAAATTAATATGAAATTTTTTTTTTAATTATTCATGTACGGTGAGCCAAGATCAAAACCTGCATTTATTCAAAAACGTTCAAAAATTAAATAAAAAAACAAGTTTTTTAAACTGAAAGTAAGGAGCGACATTAAAACTTAAAACGAGCAGAAATTATTCCGTATATGAAAGGGACTGTCCTCTCCTCAACGCCTCGCTCTTTACGCTAAAGTTTGACTCTGTCTCACAACTTTATTTTTTAAAACAATAAAAAACTTTAGCGTAAAGAGCGAGGCGTTGAGGAGAGGACAGTCCCTTTGATATACGGAATAATTTCTGTTCGTTTTAAGTTTTAATGTCGCTCCTTACTTTCAGTTTAAAAAACTTGTTTCTTTATTTAATCTCAAAAAAGGAAGGAGCTACAGACGCTATTGCTGTTTAAGTAGAGCTTCAAGTTTGTTTTACTTTTTCCTTCATGCTACTTGCTTTAGAGAAGTCCAAGGTGAACAATGTTGCTGGCAAGATCAACTCAAAGCTAATATTCTTTACAATTGGCAGTTAATACATCTAATATAGTCGCTGCTGCTGAAAAAATATAAGCAAACTCTAGCTGATTATAATCGGCTGAGAACTACCATGTTTAATCTTTGACTAGATTCCCTCATTTAGTTGGCCAGTGAGAAAGGGCTCACCAGTACTGTTGACTTGAACAAGATTGATCAGTTATGGTATGTTTTAGAGAAGAGGCGAAACCAGACTAAAGCTATTTTTAGTTACATATTTGCGCAAGGTATTTCCTTGTGTTTCTTCACTTTATCTCTAAACAAATGAAAATTATAAAAAAATTGTTGTCTATCAACTGTTAGGTAATAACATAATATTATTGTATAATACGATCTATATATCATTTAAATGAAGAATATCCCCCCTCCTCACCTGAGTGTTTCAATCCATCCATGCCCCCTTGCATTTTCGTGAACTGATGCCAAGAGGTGAAAGTGCAAAAGAGCTTTTAACTTTAATCAGGGCCGTCGATTGGGGTGGGCAAGGGGAGAAGTTCCCCCCCCCCCCCAATAATGTGGCGAAAAAATTATTATATATCCTATGCCCCTTGACTGTTTGGAAATGAACCCCTCTTGCCTCCCCTCCCCCAATAAAAATGTTGGAGAATCGCCCCTGGCTTTAATAAAGCCGAAGGCCACCACTAGAAAATAATAAATTAGTCTCCTCTGCAAAGTCGGGATTGTCACTTAAATATCTTTTCTTTTTTTTGGTGTGGAAACAAGACAGAAAGTTATTGTAAAGATAACAAAGCAAAGGGCACCCACCCAATGGTTCTTTAGAAATATGCTGACACTCAAATAAAATATGCAGGCTTGTCTCACCAGTTGAGAAACAGCTTGTTGACATCAAAGAATAGTGAATTTCTCAATAAAAAGAAAGAAAAAAATAATTGTTATTTAAGAATGACAACATTGGGTCCCAGGAAGGGATTTTGTTGTAAAAAAATTGTCCTAAATTAGCTTTAGGAAAGGATCAATTATTTTATTAGAGCATTCCTGTACTCAAGGGGTGGGGTAAATGGGAATAAAGTATCTCCTGAAGATTGATAAAAAAAAGAACCATCTTTATTTTTCTTGGATGTTTAAAACAAATTTCCATAATGTTTCATTTTTGACAAAATAGAGCCTGATGAGGGGTTTCCTTTATTATTCAAGGAATGCCTAATTTGAGGAGGTATGAGAAGAATGTCCTTGGAAAGGATTTCTAAAGACCCATTCTGTGGTGAAATATTTTGTTTGTACTATGACCAGATATAATCTAAAAAAATTTATTTGCAGTGGTGTTTCTCAATTCCCGCATTGTTGTGAAAAACTTTAATGAGATAAGTAAATTAATGAAGGTCACGTAGCTGCAGAATTTTGTATCTGATTTTGCATAAAACTCGAGGTTTAGGTTTGTTTTTCGATGCTTGAATCAGTATTATAAGTAGAATAGGTCTATTGAATTTGCTGGGGCCCCCGTACAAACAGGTTTTTCTAGTAATTACAGGTTATTATAGGGACTATTTTGGTGTGCGTTTGAGAATTTTTAAGCTATTCAATAAAAGTTCCAGGTGATCCCAGTAAGGTAAAACCCCTTAAAAAGATATATTTTTTTAGTCTGTTAAATTAATGAAAAAGAATAAATTTTTACTTTATTTACTCTAAATATATATTTTTTTTCTTTTGTGGAATAAGTGTAGATGTTAAAACTAGTTTTCAACTGAAAATCTCTGTTGAAGCTTCATATGTGCTTACATTCTGTAAGTTAGTAAATGAAATGTATAAAGAGTTCAGAGTTGTATTTACCAATAAATACAGATTGGAAGTACAATACTCTTATTCCCCCTCAAAAGGCTCCATGGCCAGGGAGACAAGAGGGATAAAAAAAATACAATATAAGCAACAGCCAAGAAAAGAGAACAGGGACTGAACAACATAAGATTAAACCCCATAATAAGACTGCCAACGATTTGAATTTGTACCTTGCTCCCATCGTTCAAAGTCCCCCTCCTTTCACTGGCTCAAGTTCAACTATTCCTCCGAATACCTCCTTCCCCCTTATTTCTCCCTCTGATGTTTTAAATAAAATCCTAAAGCATAGGGAATCAAGTACTTGTCCCTTAGACATCCCAGTTGACTTAATTAAATCCTTTTCAGACAAAATTCCTAAGTTGCTGGAAACAAGGTTTTATAACACCCGTCCCAAAACATGCACCAGTCTGACTTTCCCCAACATTCGCCCCATTACACTCACTTTAGGTTTTTTCCAAACTTTATGAAGGTTTCCTCTGTGACTGGCTTAAAGTTAAAATTTGTCCACATATTGACATCCGGCAGTTTGGTAACCTAAGAAAAACTTCCACCACCATTGTAAAGTTGACTTTGTAACTTTACAATGAAAGCTAATATGTGAATAACGTGTTCACAAAGATAATATCAATAGACAATTGACATAGCGAAAGTAGCAGGACCTTGTGCATTTTGGCTGAACTTTGTCTTAGTTGATTTCCAAAAAGCTTTTGACCTGGTTGACCACACGAACCTAATTCGTTCACTACTGGTTAACTTTGAACTTGATCCTCTGTTAGTAAATATTGTTATATCGCTTCTTACAAATAGATCTCAAGTTTTAATATACTAAAATATTTTCTCTAATAGCCCCCCCCCCCCACACACTATATATTATGGAATTCTCAAGGAACTTTATTGGGACAACTTTTATTTCTAGTTATGATTAACGATATTGGTAAGGATTTCCGCCAAAGGTGGATATGCGTGGATGACTTGTCGATCCTTGAAGTATGTCACAGGAATATTAATAGTGACCCCCTCGAAATCCTAACCCATATTTCGAATGAAACTAAGAACCTAAATGTAAAAGTAAATTCTACTCAATCAAATATAAGGACGATAAATTTCTTGAAATCCACTCCCGCTTTCCTTGAGCCTATCCGACCCGAAATGCTTATGAAACATGTTAAACTCCTTGGCGTCACAATTTCAAATGACCTTAAGTGGGACATGCATGTTTCAAATATTGTTAAACAAGCAAATGTTTCATTATCTATGTTTAAACTTTTAAATAAATTTAATGGCCCTAAGATGTATTCTCTCCGTGTTTATTTATCATTTATCAGGCCGCTATTGGAATATGCATGTCCGGTCTGGCATTCGCATCTTTTAAGCGAACTTAGCGACAAAAGAGAGTTGGTCCAAAAGCGTTTGCTCAAGATCATCTTCAAAGAGAGCAAAATTCCATACTCCTTCCTCCTTAAATCCGCACATATTACTACGTTATAAGAAAGGAGAGAACAAATTTGTTGGCGTTTTGCTAAATCCGCAATATCTAATCCTCCTACTGAGGACATCTTTCCTGATTTACATATACCCATTAGACCGCGACTCCCCCGCTTAGCTTCCTTGGCTATTCCAACGTATTCACCGATCCATACCGTTGCTGAGAGGTTCCGGAAAAGTTTTATCCCCTCTATTCTGGAGCGCCTAAATAATTCCTGAACTATATCCTACACCTAAAGTAACTTCTCTGTCCCTTATTTTAGTTGTTGGTGTATGCTCACAATGATCGTTCGTCATTTTTTTTTCTTTATCTTTGGTCACTTTTATTTTGCCCTTTTGTGATATTTATTTATGCTATATTTCATTTTTGACCTTTAATTTCAAATCCTTTGACCTTTAACTGTGATCCTTTCTTTAATTGTAAATATTTCATTTTGACTTGATTTTAAGTGTTTTTTTTTTATTTTACGGTATTTAACTTTGAATACGAATTCGGCAATGTTTTTCTTCTTGCCTGTAATTTTGTTTTATCCCCCATCCTTTCTGTTTCTGTTTTTGCCATTATTCGCTCAAAGTTCATTTTAGTTCTTGGACTTGGACTTTTTTTTGCGTTAAATTTTCATTGACGATTTTTACGCTTGATTGGTGTTTCTTTTCTTCCTGTATTATTTGTTTCTTTGTTTTACTTTTTCTGTTCTTTTAGGCATATGAAGCAAATTCGACTCTATTAGAGCTTGTAATAGCCTTTGGAAAATAAATATTATCTTTATCTTATCATTGAAAAGATACCATACCTGAGGCCTGGGAGTCTAAGCACAGAGAAGACCATGATACACCATGAAATAAACACTGGGGCATCAACTCCACAGAGGAAAAGTAAATAAATATAACGAAAATACTATTCTGTTTGATCTTTAACTGAATGGTCCTTAAGAACCTATTTAAAATTCTCAAATGAGTGGCTTCTGAAATCTGACCGTACAGAATGGGTAGAAGGAATGTAGATATTATGTGAAGAACAAAGGCTATATGGAGCTGAATCAGAAATAAATACAGGAGTTTTTGAAGTGATTCTGGAAGATTGCCATGAAGCTGATGAAAGGCAAAATAAGCACAAAAAAATAGACTGTTGGTTTAAGAGCGGTTTTGGTGAGGAATGCTTGGTGTCCACAACCAGACGTGGCGCTTTATTATGCATGACAGAAAGTGACTGCAGTGTAGAAGGAAAAGTAGACATTCATACAATGGGGCAATATGAAACATATGACTGGATAAGGCAGAAAAAAGAAGCTTCAGTATAGATCCAGGAAATGTGTGTCCAAGTTTTCGAATGATACCCAAAGTCCACAAGACCTTAACACTAATCATGGCTATATGGTGTCTAAACGAAAGATTGTCATAAAGCAGGATACCAAGAAACCAGACCACCCGATTCTCTTGTCTACACAAGGAGCCATGTGACACCTGAAGCTGTGCAAGCTGAGGGAAAGGCATACCAATTCGAGAAAAAATAGGAAAATGCGACTTGCCAACATTCAAGGCCAAATAATTCGCATCAAACCATGAAATTACTATCTCTTGGATTGCCACAAGGTTAGACCTGATATCACATTCCGTCTTCCCAAGGGTCCCAAGAGAGGTATCATCAGCAAAAGTAACAAGAGAATCTTCATTAGAAGTAGTATTGGACCACGAAGGAACATCATGATGACACAGCTTGTAGCATGCTAGAGGCCTGGTGTTTTTGACTGCCAAAATCAGAGCATTAACATAAATCAGAAATAAAACAGGGCCAAGAACAGGTCCCTGAAAGACGCCTTAATCTACTTCAGAAGGGCTCTGGAAAACAGGATCAATTGAAATAAGCCTACCAGAAAGATGTGATTCAAACCAAGGAAAGCATTTGACCTTAAACTAATATGTGATAGTTTCCAAAGAAGAATCCGACGGGCCAAAGAAACAAAAGCTTTACGAACATCCGAAAATAAAACTACCGGGATAAAACCAGAATCTATTGCCGAGTGAATGAAATTGAAGAGAACTGTGCAGGCATGCTCTGTAAAGTGATTCGCTCAGAATTTGAATTGGAAATCATGCAAAAAATTTTTTTGCAATCCAGAAAACTAAGAAGCCTGGATAGCATAGCCTTCTCAAAATTTTGCTGAAAACAGATAGGAGAGAAATTGGCCATGACTAGCAGGATCACTCCGAGAACCACCTTTATACAGCACTATAACCTTGACTTGCTTGAGAAATTCAAGTAAAATTCCTATCTCGAAAGACAGATTGACAAGCTTAGCCAATGGTGACAGAGTAGCTGGCAGAACAGCATGGATAACCCTTTTAGGAATTCTGTCTGGCCCTGAAGACGATGATCCTTTAAAAGTATTCACTACACGAGCTACCTCAAACTCAGAAACATAGTTCAAGACCATTGATTTTAAACATGAGGGTCCAAGAGAGGCTCTGAAATCGCAACGAGAAGTTGCAGAGCTTGCAGAGGAAGCGGTTGTCTTCCCTGTATTAGCAAAATAAGAGGTAAGGTCATACTGAACATCTTCTTATCCTTGGACAGTTTTACCATCGACTATCAGCGTTGTTGGAATTGAAGACAGAGGGGAGTAAGTCTAAGAACCGAATTAATAATATACCGTGTCCTCCTAACATCCTTTCCACACTCTTGGCCTTCCGACACAGAGAATTAAATATACTCCAATAGGCCATGAATCCTTGATGATGAGCTACAGATGATGAACCCTTGTAAAGCTTCCACAAATAATTTTTCCTTTTCCAGCTTTTATGGAGACCTGGAGTCATCCGCGGATTCAGCGATGCTATCCTTTTCGAAGTATGATGCGCTGGATTCTGATGGCAAACTTCAAGGATACCTTCTTTCACTACATCATAAAAGAAATCAAAAGAGCGGTTAAAATCCGGCTCAGAAATCAAACTGTCCCATGGTTGATCAGTCGGACCAGAATTAAGTAGACTCAGCTCAATATCACCAAAACGGAAAAATGGGAGATTAGATGGTAAGTGCTTGATCAGCACTTTTATGTCGGGAAATTGCGTGAAAATGATCAGAAATATCACTAATCAGCGCCGAGTTATCTAAGATGTCTAGTGACGAAAAAATATTATCAATAAGAGACGCATGCGCCTCAGTAACTCGGGTTGGTATACAAACTGAAGATAGAGTTCCCACAGAGGGCATCATCGACAAAAAATCTGTAGCTGAATCAGAATTTTGATCCAACAGGTTGAGATTGAAATCCCCATAGGATTAGTTAACAGGGACGCTTTTGGACTAAGTCCAAAACCTCTTCCAAAAATTTCATAAACGAAGTAACAGATCCACTAGGGGACCTGTAGACCAAACCCACAGCTAAATTCTGACAACCTGACTTAATCTCAATAAAAAGGGATTCAAAGATTCCTTCCTCGTCTCTGCTCATCACTTTGGACATTGTATGCAAGACGATTGGTCATATAAAGGATAAGGTAACCTCTCGCCACCTGTTTCCGGTTCAGCTTCTCCATCGTACATCTTGGCATATCTAAAAGCATATCCTTATTTGAATCCAGGAAGGTTTTGCATAATCCAATAATATCAGGAGTTCCACCACTGACGATCTTTGTTTCAGCTCATCAAAAGACGAGCAAAGTCCCAGAATGTTGAGGTGAAGCACGGAGTCAATACCGCCCCGTTTAGAGAAGGCAGAACCCTTAGTTGCGAAACATACTTACTTTCAATAGCCGAATTAGGATCAGTATTCTTCTGATTTATACTTCCAACTGAATTATTAATTATACTTTAAATATCGACAGGATTATTTTGTAACTCAACAAAACGTTCCCCCAAAGAGTTGATACCACCCTGGTCGCCAAAAGAAGTTGTCAATTTACTTACGGTGGATGGTAGATCCGCTCCACGACCAAACTCACCAGACCAAAGGTTGTCAACATTGCAGCAGAGCTATGGCATCTATACAGAGAGGTAACGATGAACTCATTTTTGTGCATACACGAAACTGATTAAGAAAAAAGAAAACCCGAAACAACTGAATCTGAAATAAGTAATAGTGGAGAGGAAAAAATAAGGAAAAAAGTAAAAATTAATATAATAGAGACAAAGATAAGTGAGGAAAACTAAGGAAAGATAAGGAAAAAAATAAGGACAAAATAATAGACAAACAAAAATAAGGAAAAGGGATCATCGGTGGATTCATTTGAGAGATCAATACACACACACATGCAGGGGCATAATCTTATTATAATAAATAAAACAATAAATCTACCAAAAGACACTTAAAAACAAAGGAAAGGACCAGACAATATGACAATTAAACAACAAAAATAAGTTTTTATTGACAAATGAAGGGATGACCGCGTTAAATATACTAATAGGTAATAAATAGGTATCCTCTACACGCGTCCTGTTTTTCGCTTTCGAATTTTGCTTAGCTTCAAGCCAAATATTAATCCCTTTTGAAATAACTCCGGTTTCAGCCACTTTCACTAACGGAGTAGCAGAAGTATGTAGGCTATATCCGTACGCTAAAAGCTCTTTGCGGCGACTTGCTAGATCTCGAGCTAAATCGTAATTGATACTTTTACGAAAGCCTTTGAGCTTTCCACAGTTCTGCATAATATTATCTTTTTCAGTAATGCGTGCCAACGTTACTTCAGTTGGTTCAAACTTATTCATAAAATAAGTTTAGTGCATTCATATTTAATAAGAAACAGTGCATGTACTTCTGAAGTACTATACCGACCTTACTAAGCGTTAAGACTAGAAATACGGGAATGAGTATTTTCTACTCTTCTTCTTCTTAAAAACAGTAACAATTTTTAAGTACTAATGTCTCTTTTTCCTTTTCTATTTGAAGTTTGAGCTGATAAGGATCTTTCTGTCATTTCTCATGCTATCCAGCATGTGAAAATCTTCAGTAAATTTAGACTACTTTCACTTACTTGTACTTGCTTTACGCCCCAAGCCTTTGTCTCATAGTGGTGCTGGAGATCCAATGATATGTTTGGCTCCAGGAGGTTCTGTTTAAATTCAATGGCTATATGATGGACGTCGGTTCTCGATTCCTATGTCTTCCATATTTTCCTAAACCGCCAAGCGGCTCCAGGCCGGATGTGAGGGTTGATATGCATTTTATTTATGACTGCCAGCCCTTTTCTTCCATTAGAAATGGGAGGCATACCAGGTATTTTCGATACCACCTTTGTGGACTAGTTTCACTGACTACTTTTAGATTTATATTATTTAAAGCAGTGAAGAAAAGGTCACTTTTCTTCCCTGCTTCACTGCTGGAGGAAATGATGGATTGCTGTGAAAAGATTCCACTGCTGCCTAATAGTTATGAGGCTATGTAAAGTTCCAAGTGTGGAACTTCAGACCTTTTGATAAGGCATTAAGTCCCAAACTTAACTAGTGTTGGCTAATCAGAAAAGAATCACTATGTTTGTGGTAAACTTGCCATCTATCTACGATGAAACACTACTCCTAGGGATCCTAGGGATAAGTTGCTAAAAGCAAAAAATATTTATGAACTTCTTTTATTCTTGACAATTATGTGTTTTAATGTAATTCTTTTCTGATTTTAGATCAGAATATATTTATGATGCCAAAGAGGCCTAGATCCCCATCGTTTGAGGAGAGCCCTATCAGCCTGCAATGCAAGACGCATATTAGTGAACGAATGTTTTACAAAACGACGCATGGCCAAGAACAGATTTCTGCTGTCTATGGTATTAATTTCTTGTCCTTTCATTTATTTTATGTTTAGCCTATTTTCCTGGGAAATTATCAGGTAAGGTAGCTTAGGTAAAGCTGCCTAGATATGAAAGTGATGAGTTCATGTGCTTATGCAGGAATTTCTTTGGGGATGGAGTGGATATAAGCAGGTTTTTTTGGTATCTGAGGACAACTAAAATCCAATTTTTTTACAATACAAAGGCGTATCGAACTAGCTTATCATGAAGGGAAATATTAACTACCCCCCACCCCGGCATGGTTTATATTACAAAAATGACTAATAGTAGGCCTAAAGAAAGCAAAATTTTTTTTTTTTTTTTTTTTTTTAAGATTTTCGTCATAAACATAATGCATCAAGCAACATCCCGCGAAGTATGTACGGCCAGAAATGCGATCATTGCGTGAAAAGGCAATAATAAATCCTTCTTGGTTTTTACTTATTTTCCATAAAATAAAAGTGTAAGATACTCCTCACACTTTTTGAATACAAATACATCATGAACGCTCCATGAAATTTTCTGGTGGGGGGCTAGTCCTGCTAGGAGCCTTTGGTGGGAGTATTTCCGATTTTTATGCGTTTTTTAGTCTTCTTCTTGTTTTCCAGTGGGGTGAATTACTCTCCCCCTGGTAGCGCCGTGAATTATATAATGATGAAATATACCTATGGTTGAAACGTATTTGAAGTACTGAATTTCTGTTTTTTCTTCTTTTTGAATTATTATCAATGCTAATCCAGTGTTTCAACCTGTTGCTATTTCAGATTTATTGTACTGCTTTAGCACACTTTCTATCACCCAAAACTACTATGCAGTTTAGCCATCCTGCTACAAGTGCTTGTTAACTTTTTGGGGGGCTGTTAGTAGTTTAGCTCATGTTTTCTTCTTTTAATAAATTAATGATGAATTCAATCCTCTTTCACTGAAGAAGTCTACAAATTTTAATTAAAAAAAACAAAAAACTATTGTAATCATGCAAAGACAAACTTTATTGCATCCACTGCGATACTGGTACAAAGATTAAGACAACCAGCTGGCAGTTCGGTCACCCCATTTTCTGTTGATCCAGCACACACAAATAATTTCTGAAAATGCTTTGGATTTCTTATGGTTGACCATGTATTTTTTTTAGGGGGGTCCTTTGGGCCCATTCCCTCCCTCCGGAAAAATTCCGATGTCTGAGATTTTTCAATTATTTTTGGCGTAAATGTTTGCTTTAGGGATTTTGGCGAACTTGAGCACTCATTTCCAGATTGGTTCCTCCCTACCCAAATAAATTAGGTATACCCTTTCGTTTGTATTTGAAAATTGATCGTTACTGTAACTACAAGTATTCAGCTTTGACCTCGAGTTGACCAAGGGGATTGACAATTTTAACTGAAAATTAATTTCCCCATTGAAATTTTCTATCGATTAATCTCCCCGCTCCTCCTTGCCTACCTTTCTGATTCTATATCTATTATTATTCACTATAATTTCATTTAACAGCTCAAAAATTTACTTTAAAAAAAGACATTGAATTTTTTTGGTAAGAATTTGTTGTAAAATTCTAACGCCACATCATTTTTGGAAATAATTCTTGGAAATAAAGAATGTGTGCATAACAAAAGCATGCACCGTCTACAACAAATGCCGCAATGATGCTTACAAACGTTTTGCCTTAATAAAAATAACTGTTTTCGCCTTTCTTACCAAAAGATTCTGAAGAACGTTTTCTTCTCTATAAAATGCTAATTTTCTCCCCTTCTTTCCTTTTTTTTACTTTTTTTTACTTCGTTTGTTCTGTACTTAGCATAAGAAGCGAATTCGGCTCTATTAGAACTTGTATTAGACTCTTGGAAATAAATGTTGTTTTATTGCTTATCTTACGTCGGTGCATTTTATATGTGATTGAGTGCTTGCTAAAACGTCAAATGGGAACGAGAATTGTATTGAAATTGCTTTGTTTGTTTTTATTTGTTTACTTCCATTAATTCAGCTAACCTACTGGCCATATTTTGGGGCCCTGGTATACAGGCTGGTACATAAATTTATGCATGATGTTGAAACAAGATAATACTTCGCTTAATTTGGACGCTTACTGAGCTATTCCTTGGGGGAAGGGGGGGGGGGCAACCGGGTCATATGCCCTGGTGCCGCAGCTGGAGGGTTGTTCACCTTGATCAAATTTTTCGCTTTGATCCGGTTGTTTTTGCTTATATTTGAGTTGGGAGGGAGGGGGGGGGCTGTAATTAATTTTTCCCCGGATGCCACCAATCCTAGGAACGGCTCTGCTTACAGATAATATTCACCCTTCAACCCACAAAAGGCACATTTTGTCATCGGTCTAAATGATAGGAAACGGGCAAATTGTATGAAAAACTTAAGAAGTGTTGAAGACATCAAGATTAGGTGAGAGAAACCAGCCTCCCACCGTTCACGGTATATTAACCTAATATTTCTGTACCGGGGAATCCTAATCGCGTGTCAAAAATACCTTGCCTTCACTTATTTGTGCAAACAATTGTGGTAATGTCTAGTGTATAAACGCTCAAGAGGGTTCCTTAAACATTTATTTTCTATCTCAAAATGTCTGTATAAATAAACACTTAGCCAAATTAATTCAATATAGAAACTAATTGTTCGCTTCATTTTTAGGATTCTGCATTAAATTGGATTGAGTTTAGAAAAGAGAAATCGATAAATAAGTTCTCAAAGTGAACTCTTTACTGTTAGCAATGATTAATGTTTATGATTGATTAAGACCAACTTATTAAGATATTAAGACTTAAGATTAATCAAACAGTTCGTGGTAACGAACTGTAAGTAAGGAGCGACCCGGCTCAATGGTAACCGAAACTCTAGAAAACGGGTTTTTGATACCAATAGATATATCAAAAGAATCAGATTTTAATGCTGATTTCAAATATATAACTTTCATCAAGTTTAGTCCTACCTATCAAAGGTTACGATCCTGAGAAAATTTGCCTGATTTTCAAAAAAAGGGAGAAAGACCCCCTAAAAGTCATAGAACCTTAATGAAAGTCATACCATCAGATTCAGCATACCATCGAACCTTACTATAGAGGTTTCAATCTCCTATCTACAAAAATATGGAATTTTGCATTTTTTGCCAGAGGAAAGATCACGGATGCGTTTTTATTTGTTTGTTTGTTTGTTTTTTTTGTTTTTTTTTTCCCACGGGTAATCGTATTGGCCCAGTGGTCCTAGAATATCGTAGGAGGGCTCATTGGAACGGAAAATTAAAATTTCTAGTGCCCTTTTTAAGTCACCGAAAAAAATGGAGGGCAACTAGGCCCCCTCCCACGCTTATTTTTTTCCCAAAGTCACACTAACAAAATTCTGAGATAGTCATTTTGTTCAACATGGTCAAAAATATGATAAAAATGTCTTTTAGGATGACTTGATCCCCCAAAGTCCCCAGGGGGAGGGCTGAAAATTATGAACTTTACTCACTGTTAAACTATAGTCTTGGTTATTGGGATTTCTCCCGACTTTTTCCGCGGAGATTTTTGCGGGTCGGGGGGGGCCGGCGAGGGGCGGCGGCTAGAGGGAAGGAGCTGTCCATGAAGGACGTTGTCAGGGGGGAAGGGACATTGCTATGAAGGGGGCGCCGGACTTGCCAGCATTATTTATTGGTTATTGGGAAGTATACATCCATTTTCAGGAAGGATTTTTTCTGGAGGGGGGGCTAGAGGAGGGATTACTCTGGAGAATATTTCCGTGGAGGATGTTTCTTTGGGGTAAGGGACATTTCTATGAAGGGGGCGCCGGATTTCCAAGCATTATTTAAGAAACGATCAGAAGTTAAGTAAAAAAAACAAGTTTTTTCAACTGAAATGTAAGAAGGAATATTAGAACTTAAAACGAACAGAAATTATAACGTATGTGAGGGGGTTCTCCCCCAAGTCAATACCTTGCTCTTTACGCTACATTTTTTTTTTAGTGCTTTCAAAAGAGCTATCTATTCTAATTAAACGGCCTTTGTTATTCAGTGGTTTGTGAATAAATATTTTTTTTTAATTTTTAACTTAACGTGCGTGTTATTGAATATGGGTATAACCCCCTCATATACGTAATAACATATACGTAATAAAAAAAAACAATAAAAAAACAAGCGATACGGCTCAATAGTAATCGAAACTTTTAAAAACGAAATTTTGATGTCAATAAATGTATCAAAAGAATGTGTTTATAATGCTGATCCTAAATATATAAATTTTATTAAGTTTAGTATTACTCATCAAAGGCTACGAGCCTGAGAAAATTTACTCGATTTTTTAAAGAGGGGGAAACATCCCCTACAAGTGAAAGAATTTTAATGAAAATCACACCGTCAGATTCAGCGTAGCAGAAAACCCTATCACATAGGTTTCAAGCTCATATCTGCAAAAATCTGCAACTTTGTATTTTTTGCAAGAAGAAAAATATACGAATATAGAAGTTAGTTACGTAAGTTAATTTGTAAAGACATCCATTTAGCAAAAGAAAAGTAAAATTTTTATGCAAATAAAAGCTGCATTAACTAAAAAACTATCAGAAATTAAATAAAAAAAACAAGTTTTTTAAACTGAAAGTAAGGAGCGACATTAAAACTTAAAACGAACAGAAATTATTCCGTATATGAAAGGGGCTGTCCCCTCCTCAACGCCACGCTCTTTACGCTAAAGTTTGTCTCTGTCTCACAAATTTATTTTTAAAACAAAAAAAAACTTTAGTGTAAAGAGCGAGGCATTGAGGAGGGGACAGCCCCTTTCATATACGGAATAATTTCTGTTTGTTTTAAGCTTTAATGTCGCTCCTTACTTTCAGTTTAAAAAACTTGTTTTTTTTATTTAATTTTCTGTTAAAGATGATACCAATCAATAAAAACGAAGCAAGTTAGCTTCACTATTCCTATGAAAAGAAATCAGATATTTTTAGTACTTTTCAACAATTGGTGTAATCTTTGGCAAAGATACGGATATGATTGTACTTAAGCGCATGAATGCACAGACGAATATCGATGTTCACAAGGTTGGAATTTCGTTACTTTGAAAACGTTAAAATAAACTTGAATCCGCTTGAATATTGGGATATATTTATTCTATTTGTTTGTCGCAGTCACCATTCAGTCAAGGCATGACCATTCTCGGGAGGAGGGGGGAGGGCAGGTATAAAACTTATTGAATTATCTATGGAATTTGCCTATTTTTGCATTTTGTTAGAAGTTCCTCCCCCATTCCTCGCCTAAAACTTCAGACTTTTGCTTTAATTTGTTTTCCCATGATTGATCTACATTTGTGGCTGTCGTGAATAACTTCAGCTAAGTTGCGGCAATGCTACTTTGAAAATGTTAAAAGTAGATTTGATTTCCTAAAAATTTACTAACTTCTTCCATTCCTTGTTTCTTTTTTGTAGGTTTATCCTGAAAGTTTGGCACTACTTTTGAGATGGTTGCATCATAGCCTAGAAAAGTTTGAAGTTGTGTATTATTAGTATTATTTAATGGTCCTAGTCTAGTTAGCTCTTCTGGTTTTTATTTGCTTTATGATAAGGTCTGTTTGATTTTATACAAAAAAAAACGGAATTAGGAATGTTTCAGTTGTGCAATTATTCAATTTTTTACGCTAGAAATTTTTGTTCTGTTCTTGTTTAACTATGTTTACATAAGAATATTTAAACGTGACGGAAAACAAAACATGCTAGCTTTTTTGTTTTTTTCAATTTTTTCCCTGGCCACCCAGGACGCTCGGTTAAAAGTTTTCCAAGTGCTTCGATGGTCTATTTGGCCACGGTAATGGGCACTAGCTCCTATCCCGCTCGGTATAAAGGCTTCTCGAAAATCCAAAAAGCTTACAGAACCATTTTGAAAAATCGAAGTTTCACAGAGAAATACATCCCGAGCTTACCATAGGCTTTGAGCAGCCGAGACAATTAAAATTATTATTCTACCCACTATTGGCATTCATAAACAGAAGCAGCTCTAAACAATGCTATTGAATAATAAAATATATAATAATGTATAATGAAAAAAGATAGTAATTTTTATCTATAAAATTTTTATCGATAGTAATTTTAAAAATAAATATGAAACAAACAGTCTATAATGAAAAAGAAATTGGAAATTTGGCTGGTTAGTGACTCATCGATTTATGTATTAAAGGTTGAAAATGAAACTATATAGCTTTGCCTTCACTATCCCCAGATTTTTATGCCGTCCCCGAATTTCTCCGAAAGAGAAATTTATTTCCACAGAATCTCCCCGAAAATTTGCAGTTGCAAATACGTGGAAGTTGGCACGACATACATATTGTTAATTTTCGTTGATGGTAATTTTTGGGGAGATTCCGGAGAATTTAATTTTCTTACATAGGAATTTAGAAAGTCTGAAAAATTCAGGGATAGTGGAAGCACTGCCGTGAATATTTTTACAAAAATCGTATATAGGCCCCAACAAGCCGCTGGCAGCTTTTGGAAGTGCCGATCAATTGTGCCAGTTGATTTTATCGGTTCTATGGAAAACGGAACTTATTCTATTTGCGATCTTGTTTCTTTGAAAGTTATTAGTCCCGTTTTCTGGCTAATCAGTCTGTTATTATCTTACTTCTGATGTTACGTCATTCTGTTATGATTTTGTTTTTTTGTTCAGCCAAAGGGTTAAGGTCTTATAGATTTTTGCCGATTATGTGACACGCTGGTTAATCAGTTTTTTTTTTTTTACGGCAAACATCAGATTTAACATCATGAGAACAGGAGGGTAACTTTAGTATTTGAGCTTGATGTCACTTATGTGACACACTGCTTCATTAGTCTAGGTCGAAATACCAAATAGATTAATATCAGCTTAGTCCTTCCAAAGTTCTTTAATGTTCATATTAAACTCGTAAACTTCACATTAACTCGACTTAGTCCTCCCAAAATTGTTTAATGTTTTTTTTTTTTCGTCAAACATCAAATTGAACATTATGAGAAAAGGAGGGTAACTTTGGTCTTTGAGCTTCATCTCACTTATGGGACACACTGCTTCATCAGTCTAGGTCGAAATTCCAAATAGATTAGAAAAATCTTCTCATCAACTCAGCTTAGTCCTCCAAAAGTTCTTTAATGTTCTTTTTTTAGGCAAATATCAAATTTAACATCATGAGAACAAAAGGATAACTTTAGTTTCTGAGCTTGAGGTCTCTTATATGTCATGGTCATAAACTGCTTCATTAGTCTAGATTGAAATACTTAAAATATATTTGAAAAACTTCACATTAACTCGACTTAGTCCTCCCAAAATTGTTTAATGTTGTTTTTTTTTTCGTCAAACATCAAATTGAACATCATGAGAAAAGGAGGGTAACTTTAGTCTTTGAGCTTGATGTTACTTGTGTGACACACTGCTTCATCAGTCTAGGTCAAAATTCCAAATAGATTAGAAAAATCTTCATCAACTCAGCTTAGTCCTCCAAAAGTTCTTTACTGTTCTTTTTGTTCGGCAAATATCAAATTTAACATCATGAGAACAAAAGGGTAACTTTAGTTGTTGAGCTTGAGGTCTCTTATATGTCATGGTCATAAACTGCTTCATTAGTCTAGATTGAAATACTTAAAATATATTTGAAAAACTTCACATTAACTCGACTTAGTCCTCCCAAAATTGTTTAATGTTTTTTTTTTCGTCAAACATCAAATTGAACATTATGAGAAAAGGAGGGTAACTTTAGTCTTTGAGCTTGATGTCACTTATGTGACACGCTGCTTCATCACTTTAGGTCGAAATTCCAAATAGATTAGAAAAATTGTCTCATCAACTCAGCTTAGTCCTCCAAAAGTTCTTTAATGTTCTTTTTTTTGGCAAATATCAAATTTAACGTCATGAGAACAAAAGAGTAACTTTAGTTTTTGAGCTTGAGGTCTCTTATATGTCATGGTCATACACTGCTTCATTAGTCTAGATCGAAATACTTAAAATATATTTGAAAAACTTCACATTAACTCGACTTAGTCCTCCCAAAATTGTTTAATGTTTTTTTTTTTTTTTTTTCGTCAAACATCAAATTGAACATCATGAGAAAAGGAGGGTAACTTTAGTCTTGAAGCTTGAGGTCACTTATGTGACACATTGCTTCATCAGTCTAGGTCGAAATTCCAAATAGATTAGAAAAATCTTCTCATCAACTCAGCTTAGTCCTCCAAAAGTTCTTTAATGTTCTTTTTTTTTCGGCAAATATCAAATTTAACATCATGAGAACAAAAGGATAACTTTAGTTTTTGAGCTTGAGGTCTCTTATATGTCATGGTCATACACTGCTTCATTAGTCTAAATCGAAATCAAGTTTTTTTTTTAACTGAAAGTAAGGAGCGACATTAAAACTTAAAACGAACAGAAATTATTCTATATATGAAAGGGGCTTTCCCTTCCTCAACGCCCCGCTATTTACGCTAAAGTTTTTATTGTTTTAAAAAATAGAGTTGTGAGAAAGAGTCAAACTTTAGCGTAAAGAGCGAGGCGTTGAGGAGCGGAGTGAAAATAATCATTTTTATACAATTCTGAAAAAGTTAAGCCAGCTTTACCTCTCACAGAGACTATCTCTCCTGGCTTTACTCTAACTAGGCTTTGAAGTTTTTGATCACTTTGACCAAATTTTCATATTTTTTTTTTCCAGTTGGGCTTTCCCAGTAGGCAAAGCCCATATGATACGAACAATCTCGGTCGCCCACCCGCCTGCAAGTCGTATGGACATGGTCGGTCATGAATTTTTGAATCATTTTTTAGTCTCCAATCGCCTTCAAATTGCTCAAAGAACTGAGAGACTCTCTGAGTTACCATTACTGCATGCCTATATGCCTTAGTTCTGCCATAAGATGATAGACTATCATGAAGAAGTGAAAATAATCATTTTACACAACTCTGAAAAAGTTATGCCAGCTTTGCCTGTCACAGAGACTATTTGTCTTGGCTTTAGTCTTATTAGGCTGTCAAACCTTTCATCATTTTGACCAAATTTTTCTTTTTGACTACCACAGACAATGACTATCTGTCTTGGCTTTACTCTAATTTTTTTTTTCTAAGATTAATTTACACTGATATCATAATAAGGATGAATTCTATCTCAAAAGTTATGAGTCTTATTTTTGTAGGCTGGATGCACTGTTATATATCCAGCTGAAGTTTTTTGCCAAACTAGGTGTGTGCTTTTACTGTTTACTATTTCAATCTTGTGAACTGTGTAACGGGGAAGAAAAAGAAGCGGGATTAATTTTTTTCTCAGAAGTTCGTTGACCTTGAGTTAGATCTCAAAAGTTTGGAGAAGTTCTTTTTGTAGTCTTATTGCCTTGTCATTTATCAGCCTGTTACTTTTGCCATGCTAGGTGTGTGCTTTGACAATTTTGTGTTTGCTATGTCAATCTGGTAAACTGCAATCTAAAAAAAGAAACAGAAGTAATCTTTTTCTCAGAAGTTCTTTGTTTGTTCAGTAAGTTTCGTGTAAACAAGTGTATTATATCGGAGATATCATTTGGAAAAGGCACATGATTTTTCTTATGCATCTGTAATTTATTAAAAATATCCATAAAGACATTTTGAGCTTTTTTTTCTTTTGTTTTATAGAAAAAACCTTGGGCATCCTTTACCGAGGGAGTAAAAATGTATCCATTGTTGAAGGAGAGTCAGTGGATGTTTGTGATGGAAGAATGCAAGTTCAAGAATCCATTGTGCCCTCTGATCAAATGAGACTTACCTCGAATCTGCAGCTGTTAAAATGTGATACGAATATGGAGGTATTTGTACATTTTAAGTCCTTCATCTGCCAACGACTTGTCACCTTCTCTTTTTTCCTGTATTTCTCTTTTTCATACTTTGCTACTGTCTTTTTCCTTTCTTTTTCTATATACTTTTTACACTGGGTATTAAGTAATTAAGAAATTGAATCCATTGCCTTTGCTAGCAAAACAGCATGTTTTATTTCAGTATAAATATTTCGTTGTAAATTTTCTGTTTCTTCTAAAAATGTAGAAGCTATGGAGGTTTAGATGCCTTTAGTATGCTTCGAGGATCGACGACTAAAACTTTTATAAGTTCTTCTTCCAATGGTTTGCCAATCCATAGGAAAATGAAAACTGATAGACATAAAACTGCACTTGGTTTGTTTTCCATTTTTTGTTTACTGTGCGTAGGCTATAGATAAGGCGGTATAAATTTGGGACCAGTACTTGTCCTAAGGAGACATGTTAAGAAAACAGTTCTTACTTCATAACCTGCAAAATTATCCTAGTTAACATGTTATCCAAGGGGAGCACTTTTATCCTCACTATTTTCCTTGTTTTTCCAGTTTTAGAATCACATTTTTCAGTATTTTGTCTTTGCTCAAAGTCTTGAAAATCGTTTTAAAACAAACACCCAAGAGCCATCTAGCTAATCTAACCTAAGCCTATTTATATTTAACAACCTAATATTAGCCTATTTATATCTTTTTGGTAGATGGCAGTGATGAATAATATAGAATATATTCCCTATATAGAATAATTGAAAACGGGAAAATGCAATCAGATATGTTTATTTTTCCCAATTTTGTTAGAAATAATTGTACAACAGTGAAAATAGTGATGATAAAGGTGCTTCCCCAGCAAAAATATGTTAACTAGGATTATTATGTATATTATGAATTAAGAATGTTTTCTTAACATGTCTCCTTATGACCAGTACTGGTCCTAAATTTATACCGTTAAGGCTTATAATAATAATATTAAATAAATATTTTAATAGCCAAGACCATGGTAAAGAGCTGCAGCCACGGAATTCATTCAAAGATTTCTCTCCTCCTAGTAAACTTTAAAAAACTGGTAAGAATACTTCAAAACCTTGTGGATTTCGGCCTAAATCCGCACTTTCTTTTTAACCATAAAACCTCTCATTCTGTACGGGCTTAGACTTAGTGGATATAAATTGTCAGTTCATTTCCACTTTTTATGTACAGTTTAAGCAGGGGTTTCAACTGGGTAGCAGTTTGTTCCCTCCAGTAAATGCGAAACAAAATAATCGGAACATTTTTAAAAAAGAGGAAAAGTTCCTTAAAAGTTATTATGACTTTTTGCCTAAGAACCTATGCATAATAATTGTTATCTCTTTATAAGATTTCTTTTCAGCCCTAGAACCTGTTATTATAAACTACCAAACTTCAGGGTATTATCAAAAACCCTATTTGGCTATTCAAGCCAAAGAACTAAACATTTGTCAAAAAGAGGAAAAGTTGCATAAAAAAGGTTTTTTTGTGCATTTTCGGTCCCCCTAACATAAGAAAACACTTCGGTATCTGTTTGACCAAAGAAATAGAAAGAAGCAAAGAAAAGTAACCTTTGAACACTGCTTTCGTACTTTCCAATTTATCGAGAGATCTCACTATTTTTTGTTGTTGAAAATTCCTTGATTGGAAATTGTATCTCCCAATCTACCGATAAATGCCGATATTTTTATTATGGCTTATTTGAAATAAATTTTGGTCAACGAAATCCAAAGAAATCCACATGGGTTTTATTTGAATTGGGGATATATGGCTCAGACATACATACCTGAAATTGCGAACCTTGAAACATATTAAATTAGAAAAAAAGCTTGCTTTTCAAATCAAAGTATAATTATATACGTGAAAATAGAAGTAATACAATTCTAAATTTGAGATTCTTCATGTACAGGCTACAAATAAAATGATTGGAATTGATAAAACGTCCCTAATTCTGTTGAAAGGTAAGGGCTTATTAACTTGTTGCGTGTCACTGGAAAATATATTTTTTTACCAATTTCAAAATCTTCTCGTGTTTGCCAAAAATAGGTGAAATGTCACTATTCGCTTATTAATTTGAGATCATGTCGTAGACACATGTATATTGATTCTTTCTACCGACATTTTCTTTGGGTCTACAGAAAATCTATTGATTTTAAGTGACTTTTGCCCGATTTCGAATAAAGAAAAATGTGAAACGACTGCAGTTTATTTTCTTACCGTTTCTTATGATTTTATTAAATAAAAAACAAGTTTTCTCTACTGGAAGTAAGAAGCAACATTGAAGCGATCAGAAATTATTCCTTATGTGATGGGGGCTTCCCCCTCCTCAATGCCCCTCTCTCATGGGTGCCCATAAGGGGGGGGGGGGGCGACGGCCCCCCCTGGATGAATGATGTTACATTATTTTTATATTTTTGTTTTGAGATTTCTATTATATAGCATTTAAAGTGCCAATTAGATGAGGTTTGCCCCCCCCCTGGGATCCAGCTTATGGGCGCCCATGCCCTCTCTTCATGCTACATTTTTAAAAGTACTTTCAAGAAAGGTTCACATCCTAATTACACGACCCTTGTATTTCAGGAATCGTTCTTAAAGAATTGAGACAAATGATCGAACTTTAGCGTAAAGAGCGAGGTATTGAGGAGGGGTCAGCCTCCCTCATATACGGAATAATACCTCTTCGTCTTAAGTTTTAATGTTGCTCCTTCTTTCAGAAGGAAAAATTAGTTTTATTTAAATTTAATTTCTGATCGTTTTTCAAATAATCCCAGGAAATCCACCTCCGTGGACAATCCCCCCCATGAGAAATTCCTCCATAGAAAGTTCCTTCCGTGAAAAATCCTTCTGCCAGGAAATTACCCCTGGACAGTTTCATCCTCGTTGCGAATTCCCCCAGAAAATTTTTTGCTTACGATTCCGCCTGAAAAATACTCCGTATACTTTGATTTAAAGAAGGACTTGTTTTTTTTCAATTTCTGATCCTTTTAAGGAAATACTTCCCAGAAATCTCCCCGGCCAATGGGAAGTATCTCCTGCAGAGAATTTCTCCTGCTGATATTTCTTCTGTGGTAAATCTCCCCCCCCCCCTCACGTAAAAATCCCCCAGAGAATTTCAACTTCGCTGAAAATTTTCCCCAGACAATTTCCCCAATCTTTACATGTAAAATGAAGTCACTAACGAGAAAGTAAAACAAATAAAACACATTTCGGGTACGAATTCTGGCAAAATCCCACCGTGTAAAATGTCCCCTGGAAATTTCACCCCCGGAAGCTTCCATCCCAATGGGAAATTCTCCCCGTACAAAATCCATCCACAGAAAATCTTCCCTTCCTTTAAAAATGCTGGTACACTTCCTATAACAAATACTATATGTAAATAATGGACAAATCTTGTAACTTGTGGCCCTTTCTCAAGTGGTTCTGGGGGTCATATCATCTCCAAAGACAGTTATTGTACCTTTCAGCTACACTGAACAAACTGCCTATCTCAGAATTTCGATCAGACGACTTTTGGGAAAAAGGGCGTGGGAAGGGGGCTAGTTCCCCTCCAATATTTTTTGTTACTTAAAAAGGGTTCTAGGACTTTAAATGTCAGTTTGAATGAGCACTCTCCCGGTATTCTAGGACCATTGGTTCGATACGATCACCCCTGGGAAAAAACAAGCCAAAAATAAATAAATCAATTAACACCCATCCGTGATTTTTCTTCTGGTAAAAAATACAAAATTCCTCATTTTTACAGATAAGAGCTTGAAACTTCAACAGTAGTTTTCTCTGACACCCTGAATCTAGTGATGTGATTTTCATTAATATTCTTTGACTTTTTTGGGGGTGTTTCCCCCTTTTTCAAAAATCAGGCGAATTTTCTCAGGCTCGTAGCCTTTGATTGTTAACTCTAAACTGAATGAATCTTATATTTTGGGACCAGCATAATAAGTCGATTTTTTTTATTTGTCTATTGATTTCAAAATTCCGTTTTTTATAGTTCTGGTTACTATTGAGCCGCATCGCTTCTTACTTACAGTTCGTCAACATGAACTGTTCGATTTGACTAATTTGCAATGAGAAGTATGACAACTTTCTGTGAAAGCAAAAAAAAAAAAAAAAAAAAACGATTCGTCGTTGTTGTGAAAGGAAACGCGTTATTTTTTAAGCACTACAGTGAATGGAGCTATGAATAAAGCTTAGTTCATTAATGGTGGAAATGTTGCGTTTTATTTTTGCTCAATATGCAGGAATGGTAAGGATAATTTCACTTTTTTTGTGTGTGGGTTTTGAAAGGAATTAAAAGGATTGAGGAAATTTGAAAGGGAGGAACGAGTTGAAATTGCATTAAGTAATAGAAATTTTCGATGGATTAAGAAGGAGGCCTCCTTCATGCATCCAACGGATTAAGAAGGTGGTTGGATGCATGGGTATGGAACATGGGGACAATTTTCTTTGATTATTAATTCAGTTTGGGTTCAAGGATGTGTATTTGTTTTTGAATTTTATGCTGTTGTGATTTTTTTTTATTATTTATTAACCATGGCTCATTAAGGCTTTTAATATTTTAACTGTATAACGTATCAGTTTTTAGCTTTTTACAAATATCATATCATGTCTGTCGTGTCGATCCTTCGAACATAACAAAAAGGGTCTTGGCTAACTTTAATATAATCACAATAATATAGTATGTTCGAAATCTGTTGAATTCAACAAGTGTACGGAGTCAGTTCAGAAAGAAAAATACAAAAAGAATAGTAAATAAAAGGAAACAAAAGAAAAGACACTTAGGAATAAAAACAGCAGTAATAAAAATGCGAACTCCTGAAACAAAAGACAAAAAAAAAGAAAAATACCCTCAACCTAGTAGTCTTAGGCCTACCCTTTCCTGTGTTAGAACTTTAAGTTTAATTTTTAGCGACTAAGGAGTTTTTGCTGCTGCTAACTTTGTCAGCTAGGTTGTAATGCTGACTGAGGATGCTATTTCATGTCCAAAATAGCCATTTTAAAAGGTACTGAGCAAATCGGAAAACTAAAGCGATAATTTTAGACTTTTCACGTTTTACCAAGAAATTTCCGAAATGGAGCTGTGTATAATATGCCTGACGGAGCGATAGCTCTGTAAATACTGTCAGGAGAGGATCTTTGAATATTGGAGTAGATTTATCGATCAAGGCATAGGAACTGGAAATTCCCTGTTACAGATGTGCCATTAGGAGGGAGCGCGTGTGCTGTAAAGACGTATATATCAACAGCCTCAGATAAACGATTTTGAAAAAGATTTATGCAAAACAATCACCCAGTGTAATACTGAATCATCTATCTGTGTTATGTATTTCTATTTTTATTCTATTTATTTCTTGTCAATAGTTAGTGTAAGTTCTAATAGAAGATGTCAAATTTTCTGGTGAAAAAATGACCAAGCGACGTAGCTATGTAAATTTTGGTGGGT
>NC_142796.1:18743757-18824137 GCF_049724085.1 Artemia sp. Qi Xiang Cuo | reverse complement strand
ATGGTCCGTCTACTGAAATATTCCAACTCTTGCATTTTAATGAAAGAAATTCAAAATGAACTTTGAAAAATCAAGAAAATGTAACTGTGACAAGGTAAACCGCAACCAAACACTACTGAAATATTCCAACTCTTGCATTTCAACGAAATAAATTCAAAATGGACTATCAAAAATTAAGGGACTGTAACTGTGACAGGGTCAACTACAACATCACACTAGTGAAATATTCCAACTCTTGCATTTCAACGAAAGAAATTCAAAATGAACTTTGAAAAATTAAGTGAATGTAACTGTGACATGGTAAACTACAACATCACACTACTGAAATATTCCAACTCTTGCATTTCAAAGAAAGAAATTCAAAATGAACTTTGAAAAATCAAGAAAATGTAACTGTGACATGGTAAACCGCAACCAAACACTACTGAAATATTCCAACTCTTGCATTTCATCGAAAGAAATTCAAAATGGACTAACAAAAATTAAGGGAATGTAACTGTGACAGGGTAAACTACAACATCACACTAGTGAAATATTCCAACTCATGCATTTCAACGAAAGAAATTAAAAATGAACTTTTATAAATGAAGGTATTGTAAATGTGACATTTTAAACTACAACTTCACACTACTGAAATATTCCAACTCTTGCATTTCAACGAAAGAAATTCAAAATGAACTTTGAAAAATTAAGAAAATGTAACTGTGACAAGGTAAACCACAACCAAACACTACTGAAATATTCCAACTCTTGCATTTCAATGAAAGAAATTCAAAATGAACTTTGAAAAAATCAGACCTTTGGAGGGGGGAGGGGCCGGGGGCAGGGGGTCGTTCTGTGTCTCAATGCACAAAAAAAGTATAAAAAATGGGGAGGGAATGGGGGGGGGAGGAGAGGGGAGGAGGAGAAAGAGGGAGGAGGAGGAGGGAAGAGGTGGGAGGAGGTGGGAGGAGGAGGAGGGAGGAGGAGAAGGAGGAGGGAGGAGGAGAAGGAGGAGGGAGGATGAGGAGGTGGGAGGAGGAGGAGGGCCGGGGGAGGGCCTTTGGGGCACAGGGAGGGCCTTTGGGGCACAGGGAGGGCCTTTGGGTGTCTGGGTGACATTTGGGGACCGGTGGATGGCCTTTGGGACCCCGTTGGTCCTTTGGGAGCTCGATGGGCCTTTGGGGGGCCCGGGGATGGCCGTTGAGGGTCTGGGGTGGGCCTTTGGGGGTGTCGGTCGGCCTTTGGGAGCTTGGGGGACCTTTGAGTGTCCGGGGGGGGGCAGTTGGGGGCCTGGGGGACATTTGGGGACCGGTGGAGGGCCTTTGGGAGCCCGGTGGACCTTTGAGGACCGGGGGCTTCCTTCGGGGTTGGGGTATGAGGATTGGAACCCTTTGGGGTTGGGTTAGAGGACCTCACAACACTGTTCAAATGAAACTTGTGTATTATAACGACCACAGAGTTTCACCATTAAATTCTCTTCTAAAATCTCTTCAAAAATATTCTTTTAAAATGTCTCTATCTGTTTCGCCGAAATAGTTCCATTACCTGTCTAAAACGGTTTCGCCCAAATAATCCCTAAACGCAAATTCAGCGTGTTCCTTTGTTATTGGCATCTCTGTGCTAACGCATTTCAAATTAATAGGAAACCTTCTCGCACGCTAAAACAATTCATCGCTAAGATGTTTCTTGCCTAATTGTTTCCATGGCCTTTGGTTATTAATTTCCTTTGGAGTTCGACCAGTAGAACTGTTCCCGAGGCAAAGACATTAATGACCTGGATCTATTCCTGGAGAAATGTTTCTAGGCGAAAATTTTTAAAGTCTGACAGATGATGTCATTGATTGATTGATCTGTCAAGAAAGGGAAATTAATTTGTTGTTTCTAAGGGGAATTATTGATTCACGATAGGTGAATTGAGGTCGACAGCACAGGTGTTCTGACTCGTGACAGCACCACGTGGTTTATGGCATGCACTTGTCCAAAAACAACAATAATAAATAAATCCCTCAGGCCTAAAGATTAAAGAAGCCTTAATGTTTCTTAATTCCCTCTCCGTGAATCAACAATTTCCCCGCCGATTATGTAAATCAATTTCTCAGGTTAAGCTAACCAAACAACAATGAAGCCATGTTTGTTTCTTAATTCCACCATCGAGAATCAATAATTTACCCTAGCGATTATTTAAATAAAAGATTAATTAAGACTTAATGTTTCTTAATTCCCTTTTCGTGAATCAATAATTTCCCCGCCGATTATGTAAATCAATTTCTCAGGTTAAGCTAACCAAACAACAATGAAGCCATGTTTGTTTCATAATTTCCCCTTCGTGAATCAATAATTTCCCCTAGCGATTATGTAAATCACAGATTAAAGAAGGCATGTTTGTTTCTTAATTTCCCCTTCGATTACGCAATCAAGTTCTCGGAAATTTACTTCCCCATCGATTACGCAATCAAGTTCTCGGAACTTCACTTCCCCTTCGATTACGCAATCAATTTCTCGGAAATTTACTTCCCCCTCGAGTCCTAGATCAATAACATTGTTCCCGTTAGAATTCAATGCACATGTGCAACCTTTGCCCCGGAGCTATTACACATAGAAACATCAAATAAATCGACCTTGGAAAAAGAGGTCATTGACCCCATTAACCACGTGTTCTCCCTAATGACTCTATGCCCATATATGGTGTGCTGTCAGTATTCTATGCCCATATTTGGTGTGCTGTCACGATCAATAGGGTCACTTCTACTATGATGAATAGTCAAATTCTTTGAAGTCTTACTAGAACTTTTTGAAGAGACAGACTGCTTTGAATGCCTACTTAAAAAAAAATATAATAATAAAAACATCTTACTTTTTTTGTTGCATAAATAGGAAATTTTTATTTATTTTAAAACAATTATGTCGGCTGGAGAGGCAGACTCTTGAACCAGAGAGAAACAGAAAGTTTACTGGTAAAAAATTTTGTGGCCCAAAACTGTTCGTTCTTTTTACTGGATTAAAATTTCACACCACTACCAGCGAGACTTTAAAAGGGGATATCGGCTTCCCTTTCGGGTATACGTTCAAGGAATAGTGTGGTTGGCTCGAAAAATTACGCCACAGACGTAAACTAATAGAAGTAAGGCGCATAGTATAGTATAATAATATAGTATATTTGATACAAAAAACCCCGCAGGGCCATGGCCACAAAAAAACAAAAACAAATACAATCAACAACATACAAATACAGTTAAAGCATTCAACTTAAACTTTTGCTCAAAACGATTAAAGCACAGAAAACCATTAAAAAACACTAATACAAACAAACAAATAGTCATTACATAACACTCACGATGGGTTATACCTACAAAAATAAACCGCGTCATATTCTTGATAATAATAAAACACCCATTTTCCAGCAATTTTTCCACCCAAGGCTGATCCCCCCCGTCCTCTCCAAAAATTTCCTTTCTCAAGATCTTTAACCTTTCACACTTCCCATGAAAATGCAGTAAATTTCCCTCTCACTCTCCACACATCGGGCAACTCTAAGGACAACGGATCATTCTAACCCTTCCCAAATATCTTCTTCTTCCCCCAAGTGGCATAAAATTGCCTCTACAAGAAATTACCCACTTAATATCCTCCCTAGACAGCCCAGCTCTATGATATACTCCCTCCCCCCATGTCTCTTTTACCCTAGAATACAAACCAAGAGAATCAGACGTTCTGATCTGGCACCCCCACTTCCGTATTTCCTGATCAACTAAAACAGAATATACCTATCTGGACACATCTCCCACTTGCCTACCCCTACCATGTCCTCTAATCCATTCACCCGACATTCCAAATGAATTCAAAATTGCCTTAATCTGCCCCATCCACGAATCTTCTTCTGTCTAACAGAGACTTGTTAGACAATTGTATTTACCACATAATTGTAGGGAAGCAATCTCTCTTTTTCTCTTTGCCTAAATGCTGATCAGAAACGTAAGGGAACTGACCGTTCGGCTGGAAATCAGGCTCTAGATACACGTTAATCTTTTTTTCAGGTTCCTAGTCATTATTCAATTGGTAGATATCATGAACAGAGTGACAGGTCTTACAGTGCTTGTATGAATTGTCGCGTCCTATCTTCTTCACCTTTTGGTCGCTGTGGTTACTGTGAAAAGAACATATGTGGCAAATGTTTGCAACCTTGTATTCAATGTGGCTTCGAGTTTTGTGCCCTTTGTTCGCTTCCTGTGTAAGTATCTGTTTGTTTTAGGTTTAATTACCGTGTTCGGACTTTTTAAATCCCTTAAACAAGACATTTATTCGTCTAGTGTTTTTTTTATTCGTGTGTATTAGCTTATAACTAATGAATTTTCGAATACTTTTTTGGCAGTTTAAGATTTGTTGACACATAAGGAAATCCGCTTGCTGTGGGTGCTTGAAATTGACGTTGTGGATGATGAAAAGCCAAATAAAAATTAACTAGTGAGGAGCGAGTTTAGATGTTAGAGGGAAAAGCACAGAGAGAGAGAGAGAGAGAGAGAGAGAGAGAGAGAGAGAGAGAGAGAGAGAGAGAGAGAGAGAGAGAGAGAGACTAGAGCACATATTTGAAGCCCGCCTTCCCCCTTACATACTTGCCTTTTCAACATTGATTGGAAGAAGTTAATAATTTTTGGCGTTTCAGGCTAACAAAATTTATTTTCATGCTTCTCTCGGTGGGTCAATTGATTATGTGCGTGATTAGAAGCAAAGTAAAAATCAGTTTCGGTTAATCAATAATTTCATTTATATTACAGGTTTTATTGAAACGCACTGCTAACGGCTGTTCGGCCCCAGAACCTTAACCTGTTACGTTACCACATATTTCTGGTTTAGTTTCATGGTACCAATGTACCATTACCATGGTACTAACGCGCCATTTGTATTGCATTATTGGAAGTGGTCGTTTTTTTCTTGTCATTTTATTGATTTGCCAGGTTCAAAAAAGGTTTTTGTCTTCTAGAAAACCAATATTTTTATTTGTGGCCTTTTCCAGGTGAGAAGAAAAAATTGTAAAACAGACAAATAATATTTAAAATCCAGTGAAATCTGGCATAAATAGTAATTTTCTTGGATTTCTTTTTGTAAAATATAAAAATATGTCAGATTTCACCATAAGTCTTAGTGATTGGGGGGGGGGTATGGAGACCAGAAATCTGGGAGGTCGTAAGTAAATGCCTGTGTGCCTACCTGAAGCCATCAGATCAGTTTAGATGCGATTTTAAGTAGTTCTGATTTGGTCGTTTGAGTTTTTTTTATAAGGGGCTACCCATCCCTTGTAAATCACTTCCCAAAATGAAGCAAATTGTGAAGAAGAAGAAGCGAAGATATTCCTGCCAGTGAAAAAAAAAGAACGATGAATATGCAGATATTTCAGTCAAGGCCCTTGCTCGACCGTCCTCAGTTGACAAAGGTAAATAAAGAGTAAAAATATACATATAAAAGTTCTAAGCACAAAATTGAAAACAAAACGAAAAAACCAAACACTAAATTGAAAGAGGCCCTGTCTCAGCAACAGTTAAAAGGGTAACTAAATAAAAGCATCAAAAAATGAATGGCGATTCAAACCTTGGAAGTCATTGGTATCTGCAAAAGCTTTTTTGAACGCTGATCGCTTATCAGGTATGGTATGATCAGAAATCGGTTGCCAAATAACAGTTAGGGAATCAAAATAATATGAAGGATTGGAATTCATAAGTTCATTATAAATGGGGTAAGGTAAATTTCACCGGCATCGATTAGTGCGTTGGAGCATCCCTTATCCGATTATCCGCTGAACATTAAGTTTTCTGGATGTAATTCGTAAATGATACCAACAAATGCTTATCTGGCAACTTATCAACCGAAACGCCAACGGCAACTAGGCGAACAACAGCATTAATCACGTGTACTCCACTGCAACCATAGAATAAAAGTTCAAAATAGGGATAAAATCCTTTTTAATAGACAGTATATAGAAATTCACAAAAATACCAGATATCTCGGTCACATATACAGTGACCGAGTTTTACTACTGATGACGGTCACTGTATATGTGACCGTGAGACCTTTAACGGGGGCAGTAATGAAAGATTTATAAAATGAAATGGTGAGGGTTATCATAAACGTGCAAGTTCTTCCTTGTTTATCACTCAATTTTGGAATATAGGATAAAACGGTGAAATTTTTCTTATCGTCTACGAACGAGATATTTTCAGTTGAGGTATTGATGCTTCTCGTTCCGTCTTTCTAAGTCTTTCTTTTAGTACATTTGGTAAATTAATGGGATATCCATTGTTGAATAAAGTGTCCTTGAAATAGTTCAGTTATAGACATGATGTAGTTCAGTTCTGGGATTATGTGAGCTCCTGAACATACCTTTAGCACTTTATCCACTAAAGATATAACCACTCCTCTTTTTTCAAAAAGAGGGTGGTTGGAAGAAAAATTGAAATACCTACCGTGCAATTATTATTGTTTTGCTAAGGTGAACCGAACACAAAAATTATGATTTCTATCCAAGAAATGGTGCTTCAGGGGAAAATACTATAGAGCAGAAGTTCCCGTAAATTTAATATAAAATTCGGCTGATCCCATATTTTAGGTGAAAAATCGGCTGATCGGAAATTTATTTTATAATTATAGTTACAAATGCGGACAATCTCTGTTCGTATTTGAAAAGAATTGAGAACATAATAGTTTCGATATCTAACGTCTGGTAGCCCATTTGATCGGTATGATCTTGTAGTTTCCTTTAAAAAGCTTTGAACCTTGAAAACGAAAAGTTTTCACAAAATCTAGTTTTCAAGTATACAGAAGGCAATTTTTGCTTGAAGCTACTGTAGTTTGAAAACACCTTTCTACACAAGACATGATGGAAAACCATCAATACAAAAAAAAAATAATCACTTGCGTAAAAGGATAAAACAAGGAATATGATTAAGGAGGAAACAAATTTCTCCTTTAACTTATTGTAGCTTGAATAAACCTCTCCACACAAGACACGATGGAAAACACCTTTCCAACAATACACACAAATTTTAAATCACTAGCGTAAAAGGTTAAAATAAGAAATCTGATTAATTTTTTCCTCCTTAATCATTTTCCTTGTTTATCCTTTTACGACAGAGATTAAAACAAATTTTGTATTGATAGAAAGGTGTTTTCCATTGTATAATAAATGGAAGCATGTTTCAAAGCTGCAGTAGCTGCAAGCAGAAATTTATTTTCCTTCTTAACCATTTTTGATGATTTTTAAGCAGAAATCAAATTTCTGCTTGCAGCTATTCTATTTTCTATCGCCACCAAAACATTTGCTAATATTGCTCTTTGATTCTAGGTACAGGTTTGATGAAGAAAGGATTTGCACTTCATGTTCTACCCGTCCTACATCACAACTGGGATTTTACCCATGAAATTAAAGTAAAGCTGCTTTTTATTGGAAAACGTGTTGAACTCCGTCGTTTTGAAGCTACAATGGTTTCAAACATTTTTGGGCATTCAGCTTCTCTTATTTTTGAGGTTCATTCGTTGTTTTTTGTTTCGTTTTGTTTGTTTTTTCACATACGGTACAATTTATTGTCGCAGATTTAGTGAGGATTAAGCTATTCGGTTAGAAAGTGTGTTTCACTAATTTTCAGTGGTAATTTTGTTTGGAAATAAGTCAAAGTTTTGCGGAGTTTATACTTTTTATGTACTTTCCTTTCCCAGAAAATTTGTGTTTGCTCCTGACGCACATTAGTCCACGGAGGAAACAGATAGAATAATCTTTTGAGATTGTTTCCTCTACCCCTTGACCTCCCCTTTCCTTTGTTGGGGATACATTGTTGGGGCATTTATAGTTTTATTAGGGTTGGGCCAATCCCTGAAATAATTTTTATGCTTTTCATAAAACTCACTTGATATTTTTTCTTCTTTTTTGCCCAAAAACTCTTTTTTGCCCAAAAGTGCAGAAATAAGTGGGAGGAGCTTTTTGTTCGCACCGAGAATGAAAAGCCAGAAATCATCTGCGGTAAACTTACTGGTATATTATATAAACTGTGATCCTAATAGTTGCACTATCCATAACCTATAGCAGGTTGGGATGTATGATAACGGCATAAATAATAAATATATTACAATAAGTAATAGCAATAATTGTTTTCGTTTGATGATCGAAAGGTAACAGAAATTTAGCAAAAACTCCACTCTTGCCCACAGACTTATAGATTGTTTTGTTTCTGATGGTCCAAATATAATTCTGTTAAATAACCATGGATGAAGTTCCGAGAGCTTGTGTGTAATTTTATTCATCTCATAATTTTTTATATGGGGTTGCTATATAAAACGTAACCATTATTTGGTGTATTTTGTTGGGAATAATTTATTCGTTGAGGTAGAGGGTGTTGCTTCTCTTGTGTGAAGGTACAGTTATATCGTATATAATTGAACACCTGTCAAGTTGGCTCTAAATAACACCAAATACCAATTAGCCACCACTTTTAAGTTGTCCGCCAATTCTATGCTATGTAATAGATATTTATTGTGAAAATTCACACATCCATGGTTACAAACATAGTAGCAACTATTAATTTATAAATGACCAATTGAAAAACGTTTATATGTTGCGATTAACTAAAGAACCGGCTTAATTTTTAAATACTTTTAAATACCCTGAGAGTAAAAAAAAACTTTTAAGCATATTTTAGCCTGCAGACCCATTTCTGAAAGTTTCATTTTCCTAATTTAACTCCTTTCCAAGATACATGGATTGGCCCTCTGGTGGAAGAGGCTGGGAATTTTCCTATCTGCTTTCTGTCCCACACCGATTAGTAACCTTAACTTGTCATAGGCCTAAGCAAGACAAAAGTGAAATCTGGAACCTATTATTGCCGCGAATCAAAACAAAGTTAATTTTGTATGCGACTTTAGAGCAACATTAAAAAAGGGTACTTGTATGATATAGCGCCAACCTAATATTCTTCATGTAAATAGAGCCTATTTCTCTGACACTCAATCCTAGTGAAATATACCCAGGTACGATAAAAACATAATAATCTAGAAAAACATTTGGGCTATATATTTGCATATTAGGGGTTGTGGGTGGAAGGGGGGTAAAATATAGTGGGTATGCAAAGTGTAGGGGGAATAAAACTATTCCGTTCTCTGTCTATGTGTTTGCCAAGCTCAGGCAGTAATTTTGTCTTTTTTTGCGGCCTTCAAAAAACTTGAAAGAGAGTAAAGTTTTTTACTCTCAGGGAAGGGCCTCTCTCGCTCTCCCCTCAAAATTTCACTCGCCATTCGTTATTGGCCTTGGTATAGAAACTATTCACACAGTAGTGTAATAGAAAAAAACTAATTACGAAGAAAAACTTAGCCTGTATCAATAACCCAATTTTCTTGTGATCCATAGAAAATTTCACATTGGTTTCGTGAACTGCGCTTGTTTTTCGACTCTTTATCTTGATTTTCCATGTAACTATAGAGATTCTTTTTCAGTGACTGTGAATATATCAATAAATAGAGAAAAATAGCTTCCATTTGCTATATTAAGGTATATATTCAGTCTAAAACGAGCAATTTTGCGAAAAGCCTGCAGCCGTAACTTGCATCGAAAGGACAACTATCGCATAATGGATGCTTATATCATTAGATCCATTAGTCTCAAATCTATCCATTGACCAAAACAGAATAATAATATTACGTACGCTGTTTCTTACGAGAGGATCTAAACATGCTTTAAAAAGGGGAAATTGTCCTTTTTTCAACTATTTTTAGGTATTTTCAGTCTAAAAAACCATGTACTCCAAGTTTTGTAAATCGAATTCGGTGAATGGACAGATCTGAATCTCAGCTATGGAATGATATCAAAAATGTCGTCTTTTGTTGATATGTCAAAACTGTAGGAGAGCACACGCTAAAAATTGCACAGGGAAAATAAACCTTAATAGATATCCATCCTCTACCAAATTGTTCTTAACGGTTGTTAGAAAAAAGTTACATAGCACAAAAATTTTCTTTTTTTATATTTTTAACGAACCTTAAGAACGATCTATGTAGTAGAGATTGGCTACTTTTTGACAAAATGAATGAAAGTCAATTTTATCCCAATTTGTCAATATATGTCTAGCCCCAGAAATCTCTATAGCTCTATAGCTATAAAATATAGATATATTTTATAACTCTATAGCTCTATAGCTATAAAACTTTATAGCAAATCAAGAAAAAGACTTCAAGACAAGAATGTAAGTCATGACACGTATAACAAATTCTCACCCGTTACTTTGATGAATCTTCCTATTTTTTTTTTTTTTTTTAATTTAATCCTTTTTTAAAACGCCTAATAGTATCCTAATATTTACCCTACACTTAACAGCCAAATATCATATTTCACACATCGAAAGACATTATCTCTTAGATTTTCCAATATTTCCTACTCGTACATGAAATGGAACACGGACATTTTTACATCCATATTTACAAGCTCATTTTTCTTAACTTTATTAATTCCTAATCTCACCAAGAAGCAAGCAATCTTCTTATTCTTTCTTAAAAATGTTTGGAATTTGGCACAGATTCAGCGTCAGATGTTGGAAAACATTTTCGAAACTTAGGTTATAAACGTACATAAAAAGTGTATAGGAGGAGTTATATGACATTATGTCGAATCTATGCGTGTCTACTTTTTCAATCGCTTATGGTAAAGTAAATAAATCATCGTTATATTGTCTATTAAACAATAATTGTTGAAATTCTTCAAAAAAGTATCATGAATAAAAAGATAGTAACCAAAAAATTAGAAAAAAGAATATTAGTCAATAGTAAAAATGCTAGTGAAACACTTTCTTTTTTTGCTATATAGTGAGATGAATGCTAACAAGAATATTCCAATATATAGTGTCTATAATACCTGTACATTTTTTTATTTTTACTTTTTTTATGCTAAGAATATTAATCCTTCCAAAGGATTGAAGTTTTGATTTTTGCCTATTCGGCAGAACGCCATGAATTTGAGCGCTGAGTAATTTACATGCTAAAAAACATTTAATGTCATGTAAAATAAAAATTGAAAGAATATCCTAATTTACTAATGAAATATCCTAATTTATTAATATTAAATACTGTTTAGGCAAAGATTTTGTAATGAACTGGATATCAAATACTATTAAATTACATTAAGAAACCCAAGGAGTTAATATTTCTCTGGGTGGCACCTTGGTATTTAAGTCTATTCCTCATAGTATATGAAATATGCCTGATACTGCCCTTGACTAGTTACGCTATGTACTAAGGTGTTTGCCTCCCACGAAAATGGCGAATAGAGTTCGTTTAAAATAACTTTGTTTGGTGTTATAGTATTCTAAGGCTTATAGTACACATTATAAGGTTTATAGTGTTATAGTGTTATAGTGTTATAAGTCTGGTGCTTATAGTAAGTTGTGGGCATTTAAGTCGGTAAAACGGGGGCTAAATAGCTGCTTCTCGGATATTACTTTCTGTAATGTTTAACCAAAATCAGCTACAAGAAAAAAAACTAAAAAGTATCTGCGTACCCCTCAATCAGAGGCGTAGATAGGATTTTCAGCGCCTAAAATAATGCTAATTTTGTTCCTCTCTCCTTCCCTAGTAAATTGATCAAATATTTTGAAAAGGTATTTATCTAAATGGCGTCCTAACAAACGATGAGCCTTGGGATAAGTATACTCCCTTGCGGCCATAGCTACACTTCTCTCCTTAGTTTTATAACTTTTATTGTTTGCTAAAACGGCACCACTCACCCACTTGACAAGTTAAACTAATTTTAATTTATCAATACTTGACAACTAATTTAGTGACTTTCCAGTATTGCCCGATGCTCTCTAAAACTATTGATGCAGAAATCTATCTCGTTAGCCTCCGGCTCTTCACATTAAAAGGGTTTTGATTTTACTTTCTATTCGGATGTCATTTAGATAAATGTTCTTTTTTAAGTCCTTTTTGTCGGGGGGAGGGGACTGGCGTTGCCCCAGGGCACTAAAAACCTACCTTGTGGCTTCGGAATGTGGTTACATTTTAAATATGATTATTTACTCTATTTCAATTATCAACAATCTTTTTTTTACATTACTTCTTGATTTTACATAATCTCGTACCCTTCTGTATCAATCTGATGATGTCATTTACGATATCAATATCATATAGTATTTTTCATTATGACCAGACTAAAAACTTTAATTTGTTATTGTCCGTTAACATAGTATCGCCCCTATCATATGTCACTAGCTTATTCACTGGTTTTATCAACAATTAGTTCATGTTTTGAATATCCTACTGTCTATGGTTTTATTAATCGGTTTTATTCATACTAGAGAAAATGAAAATTGAAATGATAATGGTGGTGACAGGGTAGCACCGGGAATAAATTGGCAGTCAAAAAGAAGATGAAGATGGGATTCGATCCTTGTGAGGTATAGAATATATCAGTGTAAATATTCAATAGCTAATAATAAAGAACTGCGATAGAGATTATTAAATTTTATAACTAGTTCCATCGTTGACTTTTTTTTTCTTTTTTTATTACTTTGTTTTTTGTTTCAAAATTCACTCTTTCCTTTGTAATGATTTTTTAAAGGGGGTATTTTCATTAAGTTTCGGCAAAGAGAGATTCGAGTTCATTGCCTTGACATTTGAGCTCTACTCATACGTTGACCATTTCAGTTCTGTTGATTCTTAAAATATATGTCAAAAAACAGTGAATCGATTCATGTTGGCAGGAATGAATTCCGATATAGCTTGTTTTAAGAAACTGTACTTGTACTTATTTTACTTATAAATTTATGGGGATGGGGCTTTTAAGGTGTTTATATTTACAGACCAATATAACTTAAAAAATTATATTTGCTTTAAAATAATTTTTTTTACAGGGGGTAGGGGTAGCGTATGGATAGGTATCAAAGGAATTACCTGGGTCTAGCGTGAATCGTTTCAAATATAATAATGCTAAGAACTGCATTTTTCCCCAAGATTTTAAAGCAATACATACTATTAACAGCTTAAAGAAGAGAATCTTTTAATGCATCAGTAAGAAGTTAAAGAAATTTCATGGTGGTCCTTATACATCTCATCTTAGAAGGAGAAGAATCTAGGTGGGCGTAAAATAACATTAAATTCCGTCAAGGACTAAAATATTTATGAGAAAAGGACTGTCATCGAAAATGTTTCAATCAAAAACCCTGCCTTGAAAAAGTAAAATGAAGAGGAATTAGAATCGAAGGAGAGAGGTAAAGTATGCTCTTGCAGGCAACGCTAAGCTACGGATACAGTCAAATAATGATAGGGTTGGAGGTGCTGGAGTGAAAAAAAAAGTAAAATTGTTGTCAAAGACGGAAATTTCTTATGATGTCTAAACGGGACAGAAAGGTACCTTTTGGACTCTTGCCCTTCTTCATGCATGATTCTATGTCTTGTCCCTTATGACCGGAAGTAAAATTCTGGTCAGTCTATCGTCATACAGAAAGAGTTGTAAGAAGTTTTCCTAATACCTCATTTCCCCGACAGTGGAGTTTACTCCTCTTTGCTTAACTTATATTAGCTGATTAATGTGATTTGACTTCTCCCTTAAGCCGCCCTTAGTTGTGCCACTGTTTTAAGGAGGGATAATATAGTGTCGATTTGCTTTCTTTCTTCCAGATTAAGGAGCGTGATACATAGACGGTGCCATTTGATTAGTTAGGCTTAATATAGATCATATAGGAAGTGTATATTTATGTACCTTATGGCAGTTGATTTTTTTTTATGTGTTATTTTTCCTTTTACGTTATGGTGTTACTTTATTATATCTGAGCTATTTTTTCGCTCCTGGTAGATATATTGATTTGTAGGTATGTACGTAGGGGGTCTGGTATTATACCTATCCCCTCCAGATGTCAAGACTTTATGGCAATTAGAGAGATGTCCTCTCTAATTGCCATATAATTCACCCTCTGTCCCGTTTTGATGAATTGCTGCTTCCCCCTCCCTTTCAGAAATAAATTCCTTCGTTTGTGCCTGAATTTGCGTTGCATGTAAAGAAGATAATTTCTTTGTTTTTGCGCTTAAAGAGCAATATTATTATATTATGTTTTTCACTACATCTGAAACCTCAAGGGAGTTCAAGCCTTTTGTTTCTCTTCAAATCAAATTTCCAATTTTTGAAAATGGCTAAAATTTTATCATTTTATAACCAAACGAGGGATTCTAGACACTGTTTATGAAGCTTATCCATACTCTCTTTGTCTGTTTCGAAATACTGCCATCTTATCGACTCTGGGCGGTTTAGCATTATTTACATCGGTGAAGTTTTTTCTTTATAATTATAATTAAAAACTAATTGTGCAGATAATTACCTGCACAAAAGGAAAAGTCCATTTCAGTCTCTCGCATCTTTTTTTTTCTTTTGGGGGGAGGGATTGGGTTTCAAAATTTGCTATTTAATAGAAAATGTATACCCCTTATTAATATTTAGGGCTTTTTTTTTAATCCCTAACCTAATTTTATTTGAGAGAGGTGTGATTTTGACAGAACAATGATGATCTATCACACATGCCAGTGTAGAACATATAAACAGTCGTTTTCCTAAACAGTTTACCAAGAGTCCAAAAAGCCCACTTTTTGTGAGTTTAGTTGTAATGTGGGTGACATTTTTTTTAAAATTTTCAGTTTAGCCTAATCACCTGTCAAACCCCCCCCCCCCCCCAGGATATTGTTTTAAAAGTAGGAACTTACAGGAATTGTTTAACCTAAGATGGCCAGGGCGCTATTTCGAAGACGACTGGAAGATAGTTTTAACAGACACGTCCTTGATAGTCCTACTCCTTTATAGTGCTAGACAAGAACTAGATAGAACTACTTGAAATGTATGGTTTTATAAAAGCGGAGTGATATTTGGGAATAAATATGCCTTGATCACAATTTGTATTTGCGAAATGGCGTCCTGGACAGAGCAAAGTCACAAAATTGCTAACTAGTCAGATTAACATGTACCTCTGTGAGGCAATGCGTGTCTATTGTACTGTTTTTACTTGCTGCTTCCAGAAAAATGTGCTAAGAGAAGCATTTATCTAAAAAGGTATACAACCTATAAAATAGGTTCATATAAAAAATTGCTGAAAAGGGTTTTGATCATTGACAATCTGAATTTTTTACTTTAATTGTTTAATGTTTAGTAAAAGATAATAATGATTGGCTAATAATCGCTTCTCTGACAAAACTCTTGAGTATTTAGTCACACTCAAATAGCAAGCGAAAGAAAAGGACTAAAAAAAAAAATTACTTAATCTAACATCGTAACTTTTAATGTCTTAAAATAAGGGGATTGTCCCTTCCTCCAATTGGCAAATTAACTACCAAGAGTAGTTACCGACTATTCTTGACTACATATAGTGTTGCCCGCTGCTTGATACGATGTCGAAAAGCTTGATACTCAGTTGCATCTTATCGGTGGTATCTGGACTTCTGATGCACAAAAATGACCCTTGTAAAAATTGTTTCTACCGTTGTCTGAAATACGTTTGCGTCGTTTACCAATATAAGTCGTAAAACCAATTTTAGCTGTGGTATAATACGAAGTGGTTGTATGGAATGCGGTTGTGTCAGAGATGCGATTATTAACCCTGAGAAATAAAAATCTGATTTCTCCTGGATGCTGATTGTTTTTCGCATTAATTGCATTTTAATTGGTCTATGTGAACTTTTAAATCGGAAAATCGTTCTCTTTTGTTTTTCTATTTAGTATACGGCTATTGTAATAATCCAGCTTAATTTTAAATACTTTGAAATGTATTTTTAAAGTCATAGAATATCGAGAGTTTGATTACCTATTCAGCAATCGAATTTTTTAATTGGGCAAAATAAATAATTGAATTGCACAAATCCTTTTGATTGTTTGTTCATGCTATGTTTTTGTGTAAACCTAATTTCAAAGTTCGCGCCTATTCTCATTAGTTTGCTTGCTCCTGCGCTAATTATCAATCATGAAATTGACATAAATTGTCAAACTATTAATTTCAAAATTCCACAATCATTGCCAATTTTTGAATCTGTTTTTCATTAAAAAGGGACTTGTATTCCTTGATTTTTCATGGAAAACGCACAGTAAACACAGAATCCTACTTAGTAGTATTAATTGTTCAAAAGTTGTGTTTTATGCAGATGTTATTTAGATTTTTGACGGGCTCTTTGTGGCTCAAAGTGCTTGTATAACTTTTTTGTTTTTATTTGATCATTCCGAAATATGTACTGTAATAATTAATAAATATCTGTAAATTACCATTGTTTCTATTTTGAAGGATAGGATAAACCGTATTTTATTCCAGTATGTAAGCGAAAGATAAGGAATGACAGTAACACATTGATTTTTTTTTCTCATGGTTGTTACTAGTATCTTTCTTGTTGTGATCATGGTTGTAGCTGCAGCTGCAACCTAAAGAACGAACCACGGCCCGTAGCAACAAAAAAAAAAAAAAAAATGCGTTTCAAAAAAAGCAGGCAAACAGGAAATAGTTGCCATTTGCTGCTGATTGAGGAATGGTAACTATTATCTCTATTAGTCTTAATTGTAAAATCGTATTTTGAAAACAAATTTATGGCATCGGTATTCGCAGCCTGGAGAACAGGAAAAGAAATAAGACGAATCGAGCGTCTATGGGATAAGGAAGAATGTAATACGTTAAAGAGATAACTTTTTGCTAAAAATGTTTTATCTTGTAAAACGTTTTGGAAAAAAAAGTCTAAATTATTAAATTCCGATGACATAGTTGTCCAACTTATTTAGTAACTGCTTTGTTTGGAGTGAATGAATTTTTCATTCTTTCTCGATTGTTTGCTAGTATCCATCGATAGCAATTCTAATTATAATTTTTAGCTTTTATTGAATTTTATTTGTCTTTTAATTTTTTGGTTTTGTCATTGGTTTTTGTTTTTGTTTTTTCGCATTGACTTTCCACGTTTGTTTCGTTGGTTTTTTCTTCAGCATTATTCCTTGAATAATGCTGGGAGAGTTTGCCAGAGGATTTGAGGAATGTTGGGGGTTTGCAGGATTTTCGTAAGTCGCTAAAGAACCATTGTTTTGATGTGTATATTTTGAATGGATTATTCCACGCCACTTAAGTTTTGTTTTTGAGGAGGGTTTAGTTGCAGCTGAATATGATTATAATTATTATATTTTTGTTGGGTGTTGTTTGGAGGTTCGTTGGTTTTCGGGTCCGGTAAGTTGAGCTCTAATTATGTTGTTTTTTTTTTGTTTTTTTCTATTTCTTTTTTTTTTTTCTCTCTTTTTTTTTTTTTCTTTTTTTTTTTGTTTTTTTTTTATTTGTTAGGAGGGTTTTCTCCCGCACAAGCATTGCTTCAGGGAATCGATTTTGTATATATTTTTTTTAAATAAACCCATTGTTACTGTTAAATATATTATTTTGTTCGTGCTGAAGAAGGGAGGCAGATGTTTTTTCAGTATTCTCGTTTGACCTTAATAAACCCCATTTTTGATCCTTTTCTTTCTTTATATTATGATTAAGTAATTTTAAATAATCTTAACACAATTCTGGAACATTCTAAGCCAAGTTTACGTAACCCGAAACTGAAAAGATAATGAAAAAGAATCATAAGGGTTAACTTATTGAGTCATAAAAAAATAATTTCTTATGAGAAGTTTTACGTAATTTGCAAGTTCGTGTCAGAATATTTACAACAATAATAACAATAAGCGTTACTTTATATTCTTCTTGTAATAAAAATACAATTCTTTTGATGTCGTTCAATTTTCTGAAAACTCGCTAAGAATTTGATGACAAACAGTTCTTAATATACGTTTGGTATTTTCTTGGATAGGGTTATTCCACTAGTTATTAGAAGAAAAACAAAGGTCCTGTGTCAAATTTCGAAGGACATTCTTATGGCCCGAAAAATGTATAAAAGAAGAAAATTTCAAAGGAATATTTTTCCTTACCAAGAAGAAAAAAGTTTTGACGCTCCATAGCGCAATATAACTATCTAAAACCACAGATTATTGTTAAACCTAATAGATAATCTTGTCGCGGTTTTAGCTGAAATGGTTTTAGCTGAAAAAAGGCCTGTGTCACTGAGGGGACGGCAAACCCCAATGAAGGTAGTAAAGGAATGTTCAATGGCTGAAGAGGGAGAAAAAAGAAGACAATAGTGGTAACTGCCTCCTAGTGGTGGCAGCGCTTGCGGGGAGTTGTAATACTTACTCATGTTTGAACAAATAACATCCAGAGAGGTGTTACCTTTTGTTGTAGATATTTTAACCAGTTGTTTAATATTAAGAGAGGTGCAGATCAGGTCATTTGCATCGCCAAGTAAGCAAATACCAGCGTCAGGATACTTCGATAACACAAAGTCAGAACTTACAAGAAATTGTTGTACAAATTTGCGTTTCTGGTCAATACTTTTGTTAGAGGAATGATAGATGACAACGGTTAGCACTAAATTGAAAGTTCGGGGAAATGATTTTTCTCTAAGGCCCAACCATGGGATTTTATCATAATCTGATAAGTTGGAGGTGGTGATGAGTTTTGGTTGGAGGTTATCTCGGGCAAAAAATAATATACCACCCCCTTTTTACCCGAGAGGGTGATCGGGAGGGCGAAGTTTTATAAACTGAGTATAATATGCTGATTTTTAGGAAATCTTGGTTCTTGGACTGAACCTCTGTCACAGCAATAATATTAATTTTATCAATTTCAGAGATACCCTCGGGTTCGGTAATTTTATCAAAATTCAGACTGTCACCATTGGTAAGTAGGAAAGATGGAAATTTATACCGATTTGGGCATTGGGATGTTTTTTCAATTCGGGATGGAGTTCTTTGGGGTTGAACTGTATGAGAAGGATGCTGTGGATAAGGGGGTGGTTTTGAGGCATTATTAAAAGGCGGGACTGGACCGGGCTTGAGAGAAAAGGAGGACAGCGGACAAATTATGGAAATATTTTTAAGTTGGGATGGAACTACGGTGGAATTCGTCTTACTATTTGAAGTTTTAGAAACTCTTCATGGAGGTGTTACCTGTGGATCGTTCTGCCTGCTTACTCTTAAACCAGAGTCATACTGGTAGGGTTGCCAGGGGGGAGGGGGTAAAGTGCAAGGGAAGGGAGAAAGGTTTCCTGGTGATCTTGGAATAAGTCAAATTGGGAGTGTTCTTTATATGGGGGGGGGGCAAGATGATGCTGAGGGAGGGAAGTACGGTGGAGGGTGTCTGAGAGGGGAGGGGTCGGGTTTGTTTTGGCAAATAACGGGTGGAGTCCAGAACCAGTCGGTAACTTCTTGGACGCACGGAGAAGAACGGAGTCGAAAGGAAGTGGATTTTTGGGAGGAATATGAGTGAGGGGGGTTTGGGGATGGTCCGAATTGAGTAAAGTGATTGTGGGGGTTGGACTGACTGGGCACGCGTAAGTACTTGGGGCGGAGGATTGTTTCGAGGGATGGATTCCTGAGGTATACTGCTCTGTAGCGACAAGCCAACACTACTGGACCTAGTCCTATGCAGTAATACGGAACTAATAAAAGAGCTTACTATAGGTCCTCCCGTTGGAAAATCGGACCACGCTACAATTTACTTAGAGGTGATTATAAGTTGCGAAAGTATTAGAAAAAAAGAGAGGTGGATGTATTTAAAAGGTGATTACAATACCATGCGAACGGAGGTAGAAGTTTTCAACTGGACTGAAATACTAAATAAAACAGATCTAGTAGATGGCATGTACAGAAAGTTTGCATCCGTAATCATAGACCTCACAAATAAGTATGTACAAATAATCAAAACATTTAAACGACCGCCTCTAAAACGAGAGATCCTTGACCTAATAAAAACCAAGCGGCAAGCCTAGGAGACACTCAATCAGACTGATGCCGAAAGTAATCGTAGAAATTATCGCAAAATCACCAACAAAGTCAGAAAAGCCACTACACAAGAAGCAAGTGAAAAGGAGAGGAAAGTAGCCGAAAACTCAAAGATCAACTCCAAGGCGTTTTGGAACTTCGTGAACTCAAAAAGAAAAGAACAACCGGTTATTCCCGATCTTAGAAACTCAGCAGCAAATTTAACAATCAGTGACCCACTAGCTAAAGCCAACCTACTAAATCAGCAGTCTACCACAGTTTTCACAACAGAGAGGGAAAAAGATGAAAGTCAAGAGGAATGCCAGCCACTAGTCGCAGGCAAATTGAAGAAATAGAACTGACAATACAAATGGTCGACAAAAAACTAAAAAATCCAAACCCTTACAGATCAGAAGGTCCAGATGGCCTACATCCTAGAGTATTCAGAGAGCTGACACAAAAAATTGCAGCGCCATTGCAGTACATTTTTGTCAAGTAGCTAGAAACAGGGAACCTGCCTGATAAATGGAAGCAAGCAGCAGTGATACCCCTCTTCAAACAAGAAAGCAAATCAGATCCAAGTAATTACAGACCTATCAGTGTAACCTGTATCACATGCAAAATGCTAGAATCTTTATTTCACGATAATATATTACAGTACCTACTCGAAAGAAGCCTCATTTCCCCCGCACAGTTGGATTTCTCAAGAAAGGATCAGCAGAAAGCCAGCTACTAGTCGCTACAAACGCCTGGAGAAAATCAATGGATAGTAGGATGCAGGTAGATATTTTATACTTAGATCTCAGAAAAGCCTTTGATAGAGTCTTACAAAGTCAACTTCTTTGAAAACTACAGTCTATCAGAGTTGGTGATTCTAATCTAAAGTGGGTTCTGAACATCCAGAGGGGAAAATCTCCGCGAGTGAGACTGGAGGGATACCTTAGCAGCAACGAGACAAGTCACAAGTGGAGTGGTTCAAGGTAGTGTTCTTGGGCCTTTACTATTCAATATTTATATAAATGATCTCCCAAAAAGAATAGATTCAGAGATACTGCTTTATGTAGATGAAACAAAAATCTTTCGCGCAATAACAAGCTTTGAAGATACAGAAATACTACAGCAACACTTGAACAAAATAGCAGAATGGATAAAAAAATGGAGCATGGATGAGAATACAGAAAAAAGTAGTCATGTTCGGCTAGGCCCAAAACACATTTCTCGGCACTACTGCTTTGAAGGACAACAGATACCTATGCAAGAAGAAGCGCGAGACTTGGGAGTGACAATAGACAGTGACATGACTTTCACCAAGCACTATGAATCAGTCATCTCTAAGTCATCACATGTCTTGGGAATTATTCGAAGAAATTTCTCTCTTACTGACTCAACACTGTTTTCTATACTCTTCAAATCGTTAGTGAGACCAATGATCGAATACGACCATACAACAACCAGACCATTTTTGCAAAAAGACAGCAATGCAATAGAAAAAATCCAAAGGACGGCTACTAAATTTGTTCCATCACTTAGAGACTTATCATACCAAGACCGTTTGAAAAAATTGTCGCTCCCAAGCCACTCATACCGATTTTTGAGAGGAGATCTTATTGAAGTCGCCATTTTCTTAGATTTTGAGCTGTCCTCTGGATTGTTTGCCTTTTCATCTCAAGCTCTTGTAATTTTTTTTAGCTTAACTAATAAAGTGCGTGGACTACCATCTTCTTTTAGTCTTCCAATCCGGGCAGTTTCTAGTATCTCCCCTCCAGTGATATTTGCTCCGAGCTCGTTTTCTTGAGTCAATTTGACAACCGGTGTAGTGTCATTGACAGCAGTAGATTCAGGTAGCCCCATGCATACAAAATTCGTCTTTTTCTGTTCTCTTAATTCCTTTTCTACTTCTACCTGAATAATTGCATTTATTGTCGGCTGGATGTCGTGAGGTGAGGGTTTTTCATTATGATTTGAAGGTATTGCCTCATGAGGTCTGTGAGGTTAAACTTCTGTTAGCTGTCGCACTTGAAGCTGTAGAAGGGCTACTTTCCGCTTGGAGCAGGAGAGGCATTCGTATTTAAACAGGAGACACTCGTTGTCTTCTCTCTTCATGATCAGCACGAGATCGGCATTTATACCTCGGCAAGAGGCATGTTAAAACTCGTTGCAGGAAAATCAGAGGAAAGAGGTGGCAATGTCGAAATCTTTGTGACAGTAGCTGCATTCTAAGTTGGTATCTGGGAAACTAGTGCTCAAAGGAAACTCTTTGGGCTTCGTAGGCTGGCATACCGAAGGACTTTGGCTTTTGGTGGATTCTTCTCTCGGAGTCCCTCTAGTATTTTGTGCTTTTGGTGGTGGAGTTGCTTTATATTGGTATTCGCTAGAAGATTTACAACTATAGCATTGCCATTGTCCTCGGAGTTTGTCAGCAGCTTCCTTATTCTACGCAAGACCTGCGCAACCAAAGTGGAGCCATTTTAGGCAGTCTCGGCACTGAATTTCTCCTTGAGCTCTTATTAGATTTTTCTTGCAACGTGGGCAGAGTTCAACAATATTTATGTTGTTTATTTTGGCAAAGATTTTATCAGCAAACCTTCAGTTCAATTCGGCAACACCGGCGTTACAAGCTTTGAAGATTTAGCGGTAAATAAGACCCATGGGAAGTGCAACACACGAACCACCGTATCCCAGCAGTTTAAAGATAAAAATTCCGCTAGTACTTTACGGCCTCTTGAATGTTCGTTGTTGCTCACTTCTGCACAGGTTATCTCCGAAAAATGTAACCCGAATTATATCGCCGAAAAATTCGCGAAAAACGGCTGAATCAATGTGATCTGTTGTTGTACCAAAATATACTGTCTAAATCTGGCAACTATGCTGTATTTGGCAACTATGTGACTTCACTTATCCAGAAGAAACAGAAACACAGGTGGCAACAAAGATGGTGCAAAATGAAAATAGTACAATAGATGCCGTGCCAATCTATATGAAAAAAGAAGATGGCGATGGTAGGAGCAATTTTCTCAAAATGCACCAGTTTATTTTCTTTAAAAATATTTGTTTACTAATAAATAGTTTTCTTTTGGTCAGGCGATGAAATCAACACCAGAAAGGAATTGAGAGTCAAAAGTTGAACATAAAAGATGTGTGAATCAGTTTACATTTTTTATTTTTCACAGTTTTTTAGCAAATAAACAAAAAAAACCTAAAAAAATACAATTTCGCATCGAGCTAGAGGTTTAGATTTTTGATATGCTGTTAAGTGTCCTTTTTTTGGAGGGTGAAGAAACCATTTCTGTGTCAATTTTTTCTCGGCCAAAACTTATTTTTCTCCTACTATTGGTCTCATTCTCTCCAGAACCCGCACTTACCTTTGTGATATTAGGATGCATTTGGTGTCAACCAAATTGACTAGTTCAACTCAACCTGTGGCAGGAATCAGCAAGAATTACACTTTACATTTTTGATTTTTCTCAGTTTTTTAGCAAATAAACAAAAAAACCTAAAAAAAAACAATTTTGCATCGAGCTAGAGGTTTAGATTTTTGATATGTTGTTAAGCGTCTTTTTTTCTTCCATTTTTGCAGCAAAAGTGTGACCGTTTGAAATCTTGGTTGAACCAACCCAATGGTTGATGTCAAAGTACACTCTAAAATCTATGAATATTAATGAAGTCCTACCAAAGATCACTTTTACCAACAAGAAGTTGTAGTTGTCTTACCTGCCAAAACCCTTCTCAAATTACTTTCATTTGAGACTTCCGGCAACTTCATGATTATACAGAAAAACAGTGAGACAGTATCTACTAACAGTAGTACATGGTCGTAACTGACAACAGTAATGAATGCAATTTCCAGCAAAGGTCGTAACTTCACTTACGGCCTTTCCTCAAAACCAGAAAATTTCAGTTACATCTAAGACATGAAGAATATTCCAAGAACTGCTGTAGATAGGCCCATGATATATACAAGCGTCATAGAGGTACTCAGTAGGAACAAGAATATGGAGAAAAAAGGGATTTGAGAAGAATGTCAGTTATGACATTTCAGCTAAAACCGCGACAAGATTATCTATTAGGTTTAACAATAATCTGTGGTTTTAGATAGTTATATTGCGCTATGGAGCGTCAAAACTTTTTTCTTCTTGGTAAGGAAAAATATTCCTTTGAAATTTTCTTCTTTTATACATTTTTCGGGCCATAAGAATGTCCTTCGAAATTTGACACAGGACCTTTGTTTTTCTTCTGATAACTAGTGGAATAACCCTATCCAAGAAAATACCAAACGTACATTAAGAACTGTTAGTCATCAAATTCTTAGCGAGTTTTCAGAGAATTGAACGACATCAAAAGAATTGTATTTTTATTACAAGAAGAATATAAAGTAACGCTTATTGTTATTATTGTTGTAAATATTCTGACACGAACTTGCAAATTACGTAAAACTTCTCATAAGAAATTATTTTGCTGATTTTGTCTGATTTTGCTCCACTCTTTTTTGATCAGTCAGTACATGAGCCTATTGATTGCTTTAGAAGAAGGAGTTTTAGACTCTTTTGCAGCAGAAAAAGTTACATTTAACTGCAAACTGCAAAAATATTTATGATGTCTGAGCAATAATTTTAATTTTTTAATTCAAACCAGAAAAATACTGGACAATTTTAAAATTAGTTTGGTTTTTCTTTCGCTTAAAGTGACTCGTTACGCCATTTTATTTAATGGGATTCGGGTTGCAGCGGTAGCTAGCAAGCTAGTAAGAGACGATCACGTCCAATGTTTAGAAATATAAAAACCCATAACTCCTAAAAAAAAGAGTTAGATCAAAATAAAAAGTACACCATTAGAACCGCCTTGTCCGAACAGTCTGTATAGAGGAAACTTTCTGTCCCTTGTCTTGAACAGCAAGGGGAATACATTGGCTTGAAAATCAAGAAAAGTGGCAGCTAATACAGCATCCTACCTAAAGGGCATCTTTTTTTTCCACAGATAGCTTGGCACTGGATCATCGTAGAGAGTTGTTCCATGGCTCATTTTAAGGGAAATTAATGGGGTTAAAACCTTTTGTAATTAAAACAAATTATTTTTAAATCCGGGTTGCAGCGGTAGCTAGCAACCTAGTAAGAGACGATCACGTCCAATGTTAAGAAATATAAAAACCCCTAACTCCTGAGAAAAGAGTCAGATCAAAACAAAAAATAAACCATTAGAACCAGCTTGTCCAAAACCCCTATTAAGGAAACTTATCACTCTTTGTCTTGAATAACAAAGAAAATATATTGGCTTGAAAATCAAGAAAATTGACTTTAACCACGTTATTCTCCACAAACTGGATATTTTTTTTCTTTCCGCTTGATTTTCCTCCTCAACAAGCTGGCAACTGGAAAATCATAAAGAGCTGTATAATAGCTTATTTTAAAGGAAATTGCACCATCTAGTCACTTTTGTAATTAAAAATAAAATACTTTTTAAAGTAGAATAAATTTTGTCAAAAAAATTGCATTTTTGATGTATTTTCATACTGCAGTCTTTTCAAAGACATTTGAATTTTATAATAAAGATCGAACTCTTCCCTATACTAACTTGCATACGCAACTTCACTATAGTTAAGATTGCAGTATTTATATTTTTACATTAAAAGACGATCACTGAAATAACAAACCATTCCATACATTGGACTTAGTTAGCTACTTGGTTGTTTGAGTTTCGTCTCTTACTATTTAAAAGAAGAAAAAGCCGTAGGCTTTTTCCTGTTTGTATCCGGGTTGCAGCGGTAGCTAGCAACCTAGTAAGAGACGATCACCTCCAATGTTAAGAAATATAAAACCCCCCAACTCCTAAAAAAAGAGTCAGATCAAAACAAAAAGTACACCATTAGAACCGCCTTGTCCGAATCCTCTATAAAGGAAACTTACCGCCCTTTGGCTTGAATAACAAAGAAAATATATTGGCTTGAAAATCAAGAAAATTGACTTTTACCACGTTATTCTCCACAAACGGGATATTTTTTTCTTTCCGCTTTTTCTTTCTGCTCAGCTAGCTGGGCACTGGAAAATCATAGAGAGCTGTATAATAGCTCATTTTAAAGGAAATTGCAACATCTAGTCACTTTTGTATTTAAAAATAAAATACTTTTTAAAGTAGAATCAATTTTGTCAAAAAAATTGCATTTTTGATGTATTTTCATACTGCAGTCTTTTCAAAGATATTTGAATTTTGAAGCAATAAAACAGTCCATGTAATGAACTCTATAGTAATAATAGCTACTTGTCTCAATAGTAACCGAAACTCCTGGAACCAAAATTTTCTTTTTTGGCTTAATCGCTAAAATTATTATGTAAACTGCAAAAATATTTATGATGCCTAATCAGTAATAGTAATTTTTTAATTTAAACAACAAAAATACATGAAAATTCTAAAATTAGTTTTGCTTTTTGTCTCCTGGAAGAAATTTTTTTTTCATCTCAGTTCAAATTTATTATTGTATCCTGGAACCAAACTTTTTTTGGTTTGTAACTCGTAAAATACATTCCATATTATTGTCTCATAATTGCAATTATTTTAGTTTTCAGTCCAGAATCACTAAACTTATTATTTAAACTGCAAAAATATTTATGGTGTCTAACCAATAATACTAATTTTGTAATTCAAACAAGATAAATACCTGAAAATTTTAAAATTAGTTTTGTTTTATGATATGTTTTAGATAATAGAAAAGTGGTTTTTTGTGATTAATAATTTTAAATCTTGAAAAAATATGGTCTCACGCGAGTGGAAAAAAAGAAAGAATAACCAAAAACAATATCAAAATAGAACAATCCAAATTTCTACTAATAGTTCCGGGTTGCAGCGGTAGCTAGCAACCTAGTAAGAGACGATCACCTCCAATGTCAAGAAATATAAAACCCCCCAACTCCTAAAAAAAGAGTCAGATCAAAACAAAAAGTACACCATTAGAACCGCCTTGTCCGAATCCTCTATAAAGGAAACTTACCTCCCTTTGGCTTGAATAACAAAGAAAATATATTGGCTTGAAAATCAAGAAAATTGACTTTTACCACGTTATTCTCCACAAACGGGATATTTTTTTCTTTCCGCTTTTTCTTTCTGCTCAGCTAGCTGGGCACTGGAAAATCATAGAGAGCTGTATAATAGCTCATTTTAAAGGAAATTGCAACATCTAGTCACTTTTGTATTTAAAAATAAAATACTTTTTAAAGTAGAATCAATTTTGTCAAAAAAATTGCATTTTTGATGTATTTTCATACTGCAGTCTTTTCAAAGATATTTGAATTTTGAAGCAATAAAACAGTCCATGTAATGAACTCTATAGTAATAATAGCTACTTGTCTCAATAGTAACCGAAACTCCTGGAACCAAAATTTTCTTTTTTGGCTTAATCGCTAAAATTATTATGTAAACTGCAAAAATATTTATGATGCCTAATCAGTAATAGTAGTTTTTTAATTTAAACAACAAAAATACATGAAAATTCTAAAATTAGTTTTGCTTTTTGTCTCCTGGAAGAAATTTTTTTTTCATCTCAGTTCAAATTTTTACATTAAAAGACGATCACTGAAATAACAAACCATTCCATACATTGGACTTAGTTAGCTACTTGATTGCTTGAGGTTCGTCTCTTACTATTTCAAAGAAGAAAAATCCGTAGGATTTTTCCTGTTTGTAATGATATAGCACAAAACGAAACCCAAGTTGTAAGTGACGTCATCCTGGTTGTTATAGTAATCCGGGTTTCAGCGGTAGCTAGCAACCTAGTAAGAGACGATCACGTCCAATGTATCCGGGTTGCAGCGGTAGCTAGCAACCTAGTAAGAGACGATCACGTCCAATGTTAAGAAATATAAAAACCCATAGTTCCTAAAAAAAAGGAGTCAGATCAAAACAAAAAGTACACCATTAGAACCACCTTGTCCGAAACCCCTGTATAGGAAACCTTCTGTCATTTGGCTTGAACAGCAAGGGAAATATATTGGCTTGAAAATCAAAAAAAGTGGCTGCTACTACAAAATTCTGCCTAAACGGGATATTTTTTTCTTTCTTGTTATCCAGAGATAGCTTTGCACTGGAACATCGTAGAAAGTTGTTCAATGGCTCATTTTAAAGGAAATTCATTGGGTTAAAATTTTTGATGTTTATTATAATAAAGAACGACCTGTTGCCTATACTAAACTTTACAGGTCACTTAATCCGGGTTGCTAAGCGGGTCCAATGCTAAGAAATATAAAACCCGGAACTCCTAAAAATAGAGTCAGATCAAAACAAAACTACAACATTAGAACCACCTTGTCTGAAACCCTACTAGATAAATAATGAATGACGTTAAAGTTTTATTAGAGCTATGATCCGGGTTGCAGTGGTAGCTAGCATTCTAGTAAGAGACGATTACGTCAAATGTTAAGAAATATAAAAACCCCTAACTCCTAAAAAAGGAGTCAGGTCAAAACAAAAAGTAACCATTAGAACCGCCTTGTCCGAAACCCCTGTATAGGAAACTTTCTGTCCCTTGGCTTGAACAGCAAGGGAAATATATTGGCTTGAAAATTAAGAAAAGCGGCAGCTACTACAAAATTCTGCCTAAACGGGATATTTTTTTTTCTTTCCCACAGATAGCTTGGCACTGGAACATCGTAGAAAGTTGTTCAATGGCTCATTTTAAAGGAAATTAATTGGGTTAAAAATCTTTTGTAACTAAAATAAATTATTTCCAAGAGATAATAAATTTTTCAATTAAAAACTGCATTTTGAATGTCTTTTCATACTGCAGTCTTTTCAAAGATATTTGATTTTTGTACATAAATCATAATTGTATACCAGCGCTAAAATCTGAACCCACGCCTCTGAAGAGACTGGTGGATATCACCAGCGCCTTGGGCCACTCGGCCAATCTGCCTCTCATAGCTAGCAACCTAGTAAGAGACGATCAGTCCAATGCTAAGAAATATAAAAACCCAAAACTCCTAAAAATAGATTAAGATCAAAACAAAAGTACATCATTAGAACTACCTTGTCTGAAACCCTACTAGATAAATAATGAATGTCGTCATAGTTTTATATTAGAGCTATGACGTGAATAGAAAAACACGACATTATGTTGTGGTTTCTGAAGAAGTCATGAAATAATTTCATAAAGGATCGATATAGTTTATCATAAATGGTGTTGGTGTTGAGAATCTCATATAGTAGTTATTTTACATAAGGAATCATGTTAAAGATTGATCAATGATGTCATAATCGTTGGTTGTAGCTAGGTCGGCTCTTACTTTTCAAAATAAGAAAAAGCCATAGGCTTTTTCCTGTTTGTAATCAAACAGTTCGTGGTAACTAACTTTATAGTAAGAGTGATTATAATAAAGATCGAATTACAGTTAAGAACGATCTCTCGCCAATAGTAACTGATATACGGTGGCTCCTTGGGTAGCTAAATCTGGGTTGCAGCGGTAGCTAGCTACCTAGTCATCCGGGTCTTTATAATAAAGAACGACCTCTTGCCTATACTAAATTTTATACGCCACTTAATTATAGTATAGTTACAATAAAGAACGAAATCTAATTACATTTTGCAATCATGAAATATAAATTACTACTTAAGAACGACACAGATGTAAATTCTCTCATTCTTGATTAGAATAATGGTTAGATCGAAGCAAGCTATACGCAATTTGAAAAAACAGTACTACACAAACAACAGAGATAGTATCTTGAAAAGAGAAAAGCAAAGGTATTCAACCGACCAGGCGCATCGAGAAGTAAAAATTGAGAGAGCAAAACAAAGGTATTCAACCGACCAGGCGTATCGAGAAGTAATAATTGAGAGAGCAAAACAAAGGTATTCAACCGACCAGGCGCATCAAGAAGTAAAAATTGAGAGAGCAAAACAAAGGTATTCAACCGATCAGGCGTATCGAGAAGTAATAATTGAGAGAGCAAAACAAAGGTATTCAACCGACCAGGCGTATCGAGAAGTAATAATTGAGAGAGCAAAACAAAACAGCAAGATGTGTTATCACAATGATGAAGTACAGTAAAGAACGATCGCTCATGCATAGTAACTGATATATGGTGGTTCCTTATAATAAAGATCGAACTCTTCCCTATACTAACTTGCATAGGCAACTTCACTATAGTTAAGATTACAGTATTTATATTATACATCATTATAAATTATAAAAGGTTCAAATGTTCGAAGATTATAGAGTTAAAAATTTTCCCATATAATAAAGAACGACCTCTTGCCTATACTAACTTGCATACGCAACTTCACTATAGTTAAGATTACAGTATTTATATTATACATCATTATAAATTATAAAAGGTTCAAATGTTCGAAGATTCTAGAGTTAAAAATTTTCCCACACCGGGAATCGAACCCGAGCCTGTTAAGTGAAAGTTAAGTATCCTAGCCACTAGACCATATGGAACCATAAAACAGTATGATTTAAGAGCCATATGCATATTATTATTTCACCATACCAATTATAATAAGGCCAAAACAAAATCGTCGACTTGCAACCTTACTTTTGACACATTAGTTAAATCTTCATCAGGCTTAAAAAATGTTTTGCTAGTCTTACATGAAAGAACGAACCTTAGCCCATAGTAGCAGAAATAAGAATATCTAGGTTGCAGCGGTAGCTAGCAACCTATTACATAATCCGGGTTTAAGTGGTTTACAGTAAAGAACGATCGCTCATGCATAGTAACTGATATATGGTTGTTCCAGGGGTAGTTACATGTGGTTCGTCTCTTACTATTTCAAAGAAGAAAAAGCCGTAGGCTTTTTCCTGTTTGTAATGATATTTACATAAATTTTATAATAAAGATCAAACTCTTCCCTATACTAACTTGTATAGGCAACTTCACTATAGTGAAGATTACAGTATTTATATTATACATCATTATAAATTATAAAAGGTTCGAATGTTCGAAGATTTTTACAATAAGGAACGATCTGTAACCCATAGTAACTGAAGTATTAAATCAAAGAGTTCGTGGTCATAATAAAGAGCTGTCTAATGGCTCATATTAAAGGAAATTACTGTATAAAGAAACCTTTTCTAATTTACAAAAATAATTATTATTATATGATAAACTGTTAGGATATGGTAAAGAACTAACTCTAGGCCATAGTAATTAATTTAATTTTGAAAAGAAGGAATTACTTCAAAAACCTAAATGGTAGTGTAAGCAAGCAACATTTCGTAATCCGGGTTGCAGCGGTAGCTAGCAACCTAGTAAGAGACGATCACCTCCAATGTCAAGAAATATAAAACCCCCCAACTCCTAAAAAAGAGTCAGATCAAAACAAAAAGTACACCATTAGAACCGCCTTGTCCGAATACTCTATAAAGGAAACTTATCGCCCTTTGGCTTGAATAACAAAGAAAATATATTGGCTTGAAAATCAAGAAAATTGACTTTTACCACGTTATTCTCCACAAACGGGATATTTTTTTCTTTCCGCTTTTTTTCTGCTCAGCTAGCTGGGCACTGGAAAATCATAGAGAGCTGTATAATAGCTCATTTTAAAGGAAATTGCAACATCTAGTCACTTTTGTATTTAAAAATAAAATACTTTTTAAAGTAGAATCAATTTTGTCAAAAAAATTGCATTTTTGATGTATTTTCATACTGCAGTCTTTTCAAAGATATTTGAATTTTGAAGCAATAAAACAGTCCATGTAATGAACTCTATAGTAATAATAGCTACTTGTCTCAATAGTAACCGAAACTCCTGGAACCAAAATTTTCTTTTTTGGCTTAATCGCTAAAATTATTATGTAAACTGCAAAAATATTTATGATGCCTAATCAGTAATAGTAATTTTTTAATTTAAACAACAAAAATACATGAAAATTCTAAAATTAGTTTTGCTTTTTGTCTCCTGGAAGAAATTTTTTTTTCATCTCAGTTCAAATTTATTATTGTATCCTGGAACCAAGCTTTTTTTGTTTTGTAACCATTAAATTACATATCTCCATATTATTGTCTCATAATTGCAATTATTTTAGTTTTCAGTCCAGAATCACTAAACTTATTATGTAAACTGCAAAAATATTTATGGTGTCTAACCAATAATACTAATTTTGTAATTCAAACAAGATAAATACCTGAAAATTTTAAAATTAGTTTTGTTTTATGCTAGGTTTTAGATACTCGACACGGGATTTTGTGTGCTTAATAATTTTAAACCTTGAAAAAATATGGTCTCACGCGAGTGGAAAAAAAGAAAGAATAACCAAAAACAATATCAAAATAGAACAATCCAAATTTCTACTTATAGAAAACTTTACTACACAAAAAATAAAGCTAACATCCTGAAATATCAGAAAAGTTTATTTAAAAGAGATAAAAATGCCACCAAACGCAATAAAGCTCGAGCACGCGTAAGGATTGCTACTAAGATGTCTTGTGATCCAGGATTTAAGAAAATGAAATATGACAGAGCAAAACAGAGGTATCTTACGGATCAGGGGTATCGAGAAGGGAAAATTGAGACAGCGAAACAAAAGAGTAAGGAAAGGTATTATATTAAAGAACGACATCTAGCCAATGTTAACTGGTCTAGTAAGAGACGATCACTCCAATGCTAAGAAATATAACAAAACTCCTAAAAATAGAGTCAAATCAAAACAAAAGTACATCATTAGAATTACCTTATCTGAAACCCTACTAGATAAATATTGAATGTCGTCATAGTTTTATATTAGAGCTATGACGTGAATAGGAAAACACGAAATTATATTGTTGTTTCTGAAGATGTCATGAAATAATATCATTGCGCTATGACGTCATCATGAAATAAAATCATTACGCCGTGACGTCATAATAACTATATAAGAAGCTTCAGAACTGTAAATATTCTCATTCATAATTACATAATGGTTTCAATCAAGCAAGCTGCACGCAAGTTAAAAAAACAGTACTACACAAACAACAGAGATAGTATCTTGAAAAGAAAAAAGCAAAGGTATTCAACCGACCAGGCGTATCGAGAAGTAATCAAACAAAACAGCAAGATGTGTTATCACAATGATGAAGATTATAGACAGGCAAAAATTGAGACAGCCAAACAAAAGTTCAAGGAGAGTTATCACAATGATGAAGATTACCACATCAAATATAAGAAAAACCAAAAGCAAAGGTATTCAACCGTCCAGGTGTATCGAGAAGTAAAAATTGAGACAGCCAAACAAAAGATCAAGGAGCGTTACTGGGGTGACAAAATCTATAATGAAAAATTTAATTCTCTGCGAGGTTGTACCGAAGAACGCATAAGGACAAAGGGAAAAATTTTATAATAAAGATCAAACTCTTCCCTATACTAACTTGCATACGCAACTTTACTATAGTTTATAGTAAAGAACGAACAGTTCACCGAATTTTTACATTAAAAGACGATCATTGGAATATCAAACCATTGCCATACATTGGAATTAGTTAGCCACTTGATTGTTTGAGGTTCGTCTTTTTCTATTTCAAAGAAGAAAAAGCCGTAGGCTTTTTCCTGTTTGTAACCCGGTTATTATTAATGGTTAATGGTTCAGTTTACGTTTAATCGCTCCTTTTAAAGGAAATTGCTACATCTAGTACATAGTGTAATAAACCCGGGTTGCAGTGGTAGCTAGCAACCTAGTAAGAGACAATCATTTCCAATGTTAAGAAATATAAAAAACCATAACTCCTAAAAAAAAATAGTCAGATCAAAACATAAAGTATACCATTAGAACCATCGTGTCTAAAACCCCTATATAGGAAAATTTCTGTCATTTGGCCTTGACAGCAAGCTACTACAACATTCTGCCCAAACGGCATCTTTTTGTCTTTGTTTCTCTTTTCTTCTTTTCCAAAGATAATTTGGCACTGGAACATTGTAGAGAGCTGTTCAATGGCAAATTTTAAAGGAAGTTATACGGGTTGCAGTGGTAGCTAGCAACCTAGCAAGAGACGATCACGCGCCATAGTAAAAACTAAAGTAACCTATAACTCCTGAAAAAAGATTCAGACCAAAAACAAGAAGCATACTATTAGTATACTATTAAATTATATATCCGGGTTGCAGTTGTAGCTAGCAACCTAGTAAGAGACGATCACGCCCCATATTAAAAACTAAAATAACCCATAACTCCTAAAAATAGATTCAGATCAAAACAAGAAGTACACTATTAGAACCGCCTTGTTCAAAACCTCAATATAGGAAATATAATAAAGATCAAACTCTTCCCTATACTAACTTGCATACGCAACTTCACTATAGTTAAGATTACAGTATTTATATTTTTTTACATTAAAAGACGATCACTGAAATAACAAACCAGTCCATACATTGGACTTAGTTAGCTACTTGATTGTTTGAGTTTCGTCTCTTACTATTTAAAAGAAGAAAAAGCCGTAGGCTTTTTCCTGTTTGTATTTATAGTTAAAAAACGAACTAAAGTCCAAAGAAACTCAACACTGTGGTTCATTCATATTATCTTCATTATTTTAGCTAGAATGTAAATAAACAAATTCTTTTTTAAATTTTAAATTGAAAAGATAGTGCTTTTAATTCAACATATTAAAAGTTCTTCCCGACGGGGAATCGAACCCCCTTCTCGCAAGTAAAATGTGGGCATACTTACCATTAGACTATCGACGACTTATAAAATAAAAGTTACATATAAGATATGATAATAATTTTTTAATCCGGGTTACATAAAGGCTCGATCATCGAATTTTCCGGGTTGCAGCGGTATCTAGCAACCTAGTAAGAGACGATCACGTCCAATGTTAAGAAATATAAAAACCCATAGTTCCTAACAAAGGAGTCAGATCAAAACAAAAAGTACACCATTAGAACCGCCTTGTCCGAAACTTCTGCATAGTAAAATTTCTGTCCCTTGGCTTGAACAGCAAGGGAAATATATTGGCTTGAAAATCAAGAAAAGTGGCAGCTACTACAACATTCTGCCTAAACGGGATATTTTTTTCTTTTTTTTTTTCTTTTTCTTTTTCTTTTTTTGTATCCAGAGATAGCTTGGCACTGGAACATCGTAGAGGGTTGTTCAATAGCTCATTTTAAAGGAAATTAATTGGGTTAAAAATCAATAGTAACTAAAATAAATTATTTCTAACAGTTACAATAAAGAACGACACCTAGCCCATTAATGATAAAGATTGATCAATGATGTCATAAACGTATGTTTTAGCCAGGTCGTCTCTTACTATTCCAATTAAGAAAAAGCCTTAGGCTTTTTCCTGTTTTTAATATCCGGGTTGCAGCAGCAGCTAGCAACCTAGTAAGAGACAATACCGTCCAATGTTAAGAAATATAAAATATAGCTCATAAAAAAGGAGTCAGATCAAAACAAAAAGTACACCATTAGAAACCCCTTGTCCGAAACCTCTGTATAGGAAACTTTCTGTTCCTTGGCTTGAACAGTAAGGGAAATATATTGGCTTTAAAGTCAAGAAAAGTGGCAGCTACTACAACATTCTGCCTAAACATCATATTTTTTTTCTTTTTTTCTTTTCCACAGATAGCTTGGCACTGGAACATCGTAGAGATTTGTTCAATGGCTCATTTTAAAGGAAATTAATAGGGTTAAAAATCTTTTGTAACTAAAATATTACATTAAAAGACGATCATTGGAATAACATACCACTGCATACATTGGACCTAGTTAGCTACTTGATTGCTTGATCCGGGTTGCAGCGGTAGCTAGCAACCTAGTAAGAGACGATCACGTCCAATGTTAATAAATATAAAAATCCCTAACTCCTAAAAAAGGAGTCAGATCAAAACAAAAAGTGCACCCTTAGTATAATAAAGATCGAACTCTTCCCTATACTAACTTACATAGGCAACTTCACTATAGTGAAGATTACAGTATTTATATTATACATCATTATAAATTATAAAAGGTTCGAATTTTCGAAGAATATAGAGTTAAAAATTTTCCCGCACCGGGAATCGAACCCGGTCCTCCTAAGTGAAAGTTAACTATCCTAGCCACTATTACAATAAAGAACGACACTTAGCCCATGTTAACTGAAACATAAATAGGGATTATGCAATTTCCATCAGTATCATGGCTGCAGAGGTGTCCGAAACCAAGTAAAGAACAAACCATTATAGTAAAGAACATTTCATGTTAAAGATTAATGATTGATGCCATAATCATAGTTTGTAGCCAGGTCGTCTCTTACTATTCCAAAGAAGAAAAAGCCGTAGGCTTTTTCCTGTTTGTAATCATATAGTAAAGAATGATCCGGGTTGCAGCGGTAGCTAGCAACCTAGTTAGAGACGATCACGTCCAATGTTAAGAAATTTAAAAACCCATAGTTCCTAAAAAAAAGGAGTCAGATCATTACAATAAAGAACGAAATCTAATTACATTTTGCAATCATGAAATCCGGGTTGCAGCGGTAGCTAGCAACCTAGTAAGAGACGATCACCTCCAATGTCAAGAAATATAAAACCCCCCAACTCCTAAAAAAAGAGTCAGATCAAAACAAAAAGTACACCATTAGAACCGCCTTGTCCGAATCCTCTATAAAGGAAACTTACCTCCCTTTGGCTTGAATAACAAAGAAAATATATTGGCTTGAAAATCAAGAAAATTGACTTTTACCACGTTATTCTCCACAAACGGGATATTTTTTTCTTTCCGCTTTTTCTTTCTGCTCAGCTAGCTGGGCACTGGAAAATCATAGAGAGCTGTATAATAGCTCATTTTAAAGGAAATTGCAACATCTAGTCACTTTTGTATTTAAAAATAAAATACTTTTTAAAGTAGAATCAATTTTGTCAAAAAAATTGCATTTTTGATGTATTTTCATACTGCAGTCTTTTCAAAGATATTTGAATTTTGAAGCAATAAAACAGTCCATGTAATGAACTCTATAGTAATAATAGCTACTTGTCTCAATAGTAACCGAAACTCCTGGAACCAAAATTTTCTTTTTTGGCTTAATCGCTAAAATTATTATGTAAACTGCAAAAATATTTATGATGCCTAATCAGTAATAGTAATTTTTTAATTTAAACAACAAAAATACATGAAAATTCTAAAATTAGTTTTGCTTTTTGTCTCCTGGAAGAAATTTTTTTTCATCTCAGTTCAAATTTATTATTGTATCCTGTAACCCGTAAAGTACATATCTCCATATTATTGTCTCATAATTGCAATTATTTTAGTTTTCAGTCCAGAATCACTAAACTTATTATTTAAACTGCAAAAATATTTATGGTGTCTAACCAATAATACTAATTTTGTAATTCAAACAAGATAAATACCTGAAAATTTTAAAATTAGTTTTGTTTTATGCTAGGTTTTAGATACTCGACACGGGATTTTGTGTGCTTAATAATTTTAAATCTTGAAAAAATATGGTCTCACGCGAGTGGAAAAAAGAAAGAATAACCAAAAACAATATCAAAATAGAACAATCCAAATTTCTACTAATAGAAAACTTTACTACACAAAAAATAAAGCTAACATCCTGAAATATAAGAAAAGTTTATTTAAAAGAGATAAAAATGCCACCAAACGCAATAAAGCTCGAGCACGCGTAAGGATTGCTACTAAGATGTCTTGTGATCCAGGATTTAAGAAAATGAAATATGACAGAGCAAAACAGAGGTATCTTACGGATCAGGGGTATCGAGAATATAATCAAGATCGAACTCTTCCCTATATATACTAACTTGCATAGGCAAATTCACTATAGTTAAGATTACAGTATTTATATTATGACAATGCAAAAGGTATGAGAAAAAAGTGCAAAACTCTGTAAACTGCAAAAACATTTAGAATGTTTGAGTAACAATTTCACTTTATGTTAATCTGGGTTGCATTATAATAAAGAACGACCTCTTGCCTATACTAAATTTTATACGCCACTTAATTGTAGTATAGGTTAGTAATTCAACAGATAGCATGGTACTGGAACATCGTAGAGAGTTTGTTCAATGGCTCATTTTAAAGGAAATTAATGGGGTTAAAAACCTTTCGTAACTAAAACGAATTATTTTTATTATATTAAGAAATTTTTACAATAAAGAACGACCTCTTGCCTATACTAAATTTTATACGCCACTTAATTATAGTATAGTTGCATTAAAAGATGATCATTGGAATAACAAACAATTGCATACATTGGAATTAGTTAGCTACTTGATTGTTTCCGGGTGGCAGCGGTAGCTAGCAACCTAGTAAGAGACGATCACGTCCAATGTTAAGAAATATAAAAACCCATAGTTCCTAACAAAGGAGTCAGATCAAAACAAAAAGTACACCATTAGAACCGCCTTGTCCGAAACCCCTGTATAGGAAACTTTCTGTCCCTTGGCTTGAACAGCAAGGGAAATATATTGGCTTGAAAATCAAGAAAAGTGGCAGCTACTACAACATTCTGCCTAAACGGGATATTTTTTTCTTTTTTTTTTCTTTTTTTTTTTTTTTACATTAAAAGACGATCACTGAAATAAAAAACCATTCCTTACATTGGACTTAGTTATTACAGTAAAGAACAAGCTTCCAGCCCATAGTTAGTAAAATGAGATTATAATTAACATTAAATCCGGGTTGCAGCGGTAGCTAGCAATCTAGTAAGAGACGATCACGTCCAATGTTAAGAATTAGAAAAACCCATAGCTACTAAAAAAGAGTCAGATCAAAACAAAAAGTACACCATTAGAACCGCCTTGTCCTAAATCCCTACATATTAAACATTCTGTCCCTTGGCTTGAACAGCAAGGGAAATATATTGGCTCAAAAATCAAGAATCCGGGTTGCAGCGGTAGCTAGCAACCTAGTAAGAGACGATCACCTCCAATGTCAAGAAATATAAAACCCCCAACTCCTAAAAAAAGAGTCAGATCAAAACAAAAAGTACACCATTAGAACCGCCTTGTCCGAATCCTCTATAAAGGAAACTTACCGCCCTTTGGCTTGAATAACAAAGAAAATATATTGGCTTGAAAATCAAGAAAATTGACTTTTACCACGTTATTCTCCACAAACGAGATATTTTTTTCTTTCCGCTTTTTTTTTCTGCTCAGCTAGATGGGCACTGGAAAATCATAGAGAGCTGTATAATAGCTCATTTTAAAGAAAAATGGCAACATCTAGTCACTTTTGTATTTAAAAATAAAATACTTTTTAAAGTAGAATCAATTTTGTCAAAAAAATTGCATTTTTGATGTATTTTCATACTGCAGTCTTTTCAAAGATATTTGAATTTTGAAGCAATAAAACAGTCCATGTAATGAACTCTATAGTAATAATAGCTACTTGTCTCAATAGTAACCGAAACTCCTGGAACCAAAATTTTCTTTTTTGGCTTAATCGCTAAAATTATTATGTAAACTGCAAAAATATTTATGATACCTTACATTAAAAGACGATCACTGAAATAACAAACCATTCCATACATTGGACTTCGTTAGCTACTTGATTGTTTGAGTTTTGTCTCTTACTATTTAAAAGAAGAAAAAAGCCGTAGGCTTTTTCCTGTTTGTATTTATAGTTAAAAAACGAACTCAAGTCCAAAGAAACTGAACACTGTGGTTCATTCATATTATCTTCAATATTTTAGCTAGAATGTAAATAAACAAGTTTCTTTTTTAATTTAAAATTGAAAAGATAGTGCTTTTAATTCAACATATTAAAAGTTCTCCCCGACTGGGAATCGAACCCCCTTCTCCCAGGTAACAAGTGGGCATACTTACCATTGGACTATCGAAGACTTTTAAAATAAAAGTTACATATAAGATATGATAATAATTTTTTAATCCGGGTTACATAAAGGCTCGATCATCGAATTTTTACATTTTTACATTAAAATCCGGGCTGCAGCGGTAGCTAGCAAACTAGTAAGAGACGATCACGTCCAATGTTAAGAAATATAAAAACCCTAACTCCTAGAAAAATAGTCAGATTAAAACAAAAAGTACACCATTAGAACCGCCTTGTCCGAAACCCCTTTAAAGGAAACTTACCACCCTTTGGCTTGAATAACAAAGAAAATATATTGGCTTGAAAACCAAGAAAATTGACTTTAACCACGTTATTCTGCACAAACGGGATATTTCTTTCTTTCTTTTGTTTCCAGAGATAGCTTGGCACTGGAACATCGTAGAGAGCTGTTCAATGGCTCATTTTAAAGGAAATCTCTAGATCTAGCACCTTTTGCACTTACTTTTTTTAACAATTATTTTTCACGAAAAACAATATTTTGTATATACAATATTGATCAATGACGTCATAGTCGTTGGATGTAGTACATAAAGGCTCGATCATCGAATTTAAGCTGAAACTAAGTAAAGGACAATTATACCTCCTTATATTCACAGTGATGTATAAGATTTCCCATTACATCTGTAAACTGTTCCACAGTTGCTGGTTCATACCTTGGAAGCTTTTCATTAAACATGTAAGATTTCTTTTGGATATTACTATGAAGTTTTGCGAAAGCATCTCTAGCTGACTTTTCAACAAAATCTATTCTTTCAGAGATATTTTTAATCTTTAATTTTGAATATTTTTCGTAATCCCGGTAAAACATTCGTAAAATTTTTCTCAGTTTACAAAGATCAGCCTGTGCGTTCTTTGCAGCTTGTGTAAACTGCAAAAATATCCATGGTATCCGAGCAATAGTTTGAATATTTCAATACAAGCTGGAAAAATACCTTAAAATGTTAAAATTAGTTTTGTTTTTGGTTAGGTTCTAACTACCCGATGTGGGATTGACTATGTATTTTCAGACCAAAAAATTACATTTTTTAATATATATTTTATTTTTCAGTTTAGAATCGCTAAAGTTATTATGTAAACTGCAAAAATATTTATGATATCTGAGCAATAATTTTAATCTTTTCATTCAAACTAACAAAATACCTGAAAATTATAATAAAGATCGAACTCTTCCCTATACTAACTTGCATACGCAACTTCACTATAGTTAAGATTACAGTATTTATATTATGCATCATTATAAATTATAAAAGGTTCAAATGTTCGAAGATTATAGAGTTAAAAATTTTCCCACCCCGGGAATCGAACCCGAGCCTGTTAAGTGAAAGTTAACTATCCTAGCCACTAGACCATATTGAACCATAAAGAAGTATGATTTAAGAGCCATATGCGTATTATTATTTCACCATACCAATTATAATAAGGCCAAAACAAAATCGTCGACTTGCAACCTTACTTTTGACACATTAGTTAAATCTTCATCAGGCTTAAAAAATGTTTTGCTAGTTTTACATGAAAGAACGAACCTTAGTCCATATCCGGGTTGCAGCGGTAGCTAGCAACCTAGTAAGAGACGATCACCTCCAATGTCAAGAAATATAAAACCCCCCAACTCCTAAAAAAATTATAGTAAAGAACGAACTCTTGCCCTTAGTTACCTACTATGTTATGTCAAATTAGCTAATTAATTTCATCTAATTTTGTTTAAAAATAATTCCCACACCGGGATTCGAACCCAAGACAATTAATTGAAAGCCAACTACCCTAAACAACTAAACCATATGAGATATATATAGAAAGCTAATTAATTGTTATAATAAAGAACGAATATTTTACCGATTATCTACTAATAACCATATATGACGTAATAAGTGACATGACGTAATATCTAAAACCTATTGTGTACTAATAACCATATATGACTTAATTAGCGACGTGACGTAGAAATTGAAAAAATTAATTTTTATTTTATTTTCGGTTTTAGTTCAGAATCGCTAAAGTTATAAACTGCAAAAATATTTATGGTGTCTGAACAATAGTTTTAATCTTTTAATTTAGACTAGAAAAATACATGAAAATTTAAAAATTAGTTTAATTTTTTGTTGGGTTCTTGATACTTGATACGTGACATAAAAACATTCAACTAATGGTTACATAATGGTTTCAATCAAGCAGGCTACACGCAAGTTAAAAAAACAGTACTACCAAAAAAACAGAGATAGCATCTTGAAAAGAAAAAAGCAAAGGTATTTAACCGACCAGGCGTATCGAGAAGTAATAATTGATAGTGACAAACAGCGTTATTATAATGATGTAGTTTATAGAGATGCGAAAATTGAGACAGCCAAACAAAAGAGTAAGGAACGGTATGATAACGATATAGATTACCAAAACAAACATAAGAAAAAAGTTGCTACCAGAATAATGGGTAGATACTGGGGTGACAAAAGCTATAATGAAAAATTTAAATTCCCTGTGAGGTTGTACCGAAGAACGCATAAGGACAAAGGGAAAAATTACATTCAGAAATACAAGAAGATGGCAAAAATGCAGGCTGATCTTTGTAAATTGAGAAACATTTTACGCATGTTTTATCGGGATCATGAAAAGTATTCAAAATTACAGATTAAAATTCTCTTTGAAAGAGCGGATGCTGTTGAAAAGTCGGCTAGAAATGCTTTGGCAAAGCTTCATAGTAATATCCAAAAGAAATTTTGTTAGTTTAATTAAAAGCTTCCAAGGTATGGACTGGCAACTGCGGAATAGTTTATAGATACAATGAAAAATGTTCGACAACAGAGTGAATATACGGAGGCGTACTTCTTAGAAAATTCGTATATTTTATAATAAAGATCGAACTCTTCCCTATACTAAATTATATAGGCCACTTAACTATAGTATATCCGGGTTGCAGCGGTAGCTAGCAACCTAGTAGGAGACGATCACCTCCAATGTTAAGAAATATAAAACCCCCCAACTCCTAGGAAAAGAGTCAGATCAAACCAAAAAGTACACCATTAGAACCGCTTTGTCCGAAACCCCTATAAAGGAAACTTACCGCCCTTTGGCTTGAACAACAAAAACAATATATTGGCTTGAAAATCAAAAAAATTGACTTTAACCGCTGTATCTCCACAAACGAAAGATTTTTGTATTTCCACTTGATCTTCCTCCTCAGCTACCGGGGCGCTGGAAAATCATATAGAGCTGTATGATAGCTCATTTTAAATGAAACTACTACATCCACGGCTTTTTGTCATTAAAAATAAAACATATCTTAAAGAAGAATAAATTTTGTCAAAAAAATTGCAGTTTTTGATGTATTTCATACTGTAGTCTTTTCAAAGATATTTGAATTTTGAAGCAATCAAAGAGTTCATGGTAATGAACTCTATAGTAATAAAATAATAGCTACTTGTCTCAATAGTAATTATAATAAAGAACGACCTCTTTACTATACTAAATTTTATAGGCCACTTAACTATAGTATAGGCTAGTACAGTTATTATATTTAAGGTCAATATATTAAAATTTTCCACTAAAAGACGGTCATTGGAATAAAAACCCAATACATACATTTGATTTAGTTAGTTACTTTACATTTACTTGAAAATGGAAGCAACACAGTTGTAAAACTCTGCATCGATTCTTATTATAACCGTCTACAAAGAGCTTTTGAATTTAAATTTAATAACAGGATGCTTGAAGTTAATAGTGCACGAAGTCATCGTCGAATAGATGAAAATAGTTATCGAGATTTAGAGTTTTGGAGGAACATCATATTAAAAAAGCTATCAGATGAAAAAAACGTAAAAGTACACCAGAATCGAGAAAGACAGAAAGGTAAAGAAAAAAAAACACGATATAGGCTGGAATGTTACGGAGGCTGGAACTTTAAACCAGGACTACATACCAAAATATAGCTCCAAAAATATCATAATTACAATAAAGAACCACCTCTAGCCCATATGCACTGAAATACTGAGTCACTATATGACATATCATGGTTGCAGTGGTGTCCGGGTTGCAGCGGTAGCCAGCAACCTAGTAAGAAACAATCACGTCCAATACTAAAAAATATAATCAAACAGTTCGTGGTAACGAACTGTATAATAAGAGCTACTCGTCTCAATAGTAACCGAAACTCTAAAGAACGGAATTTTAATATCAAAAGATAAATCAAAAGAATTGGCTTCTTATGCTGATTTTAGATATATGTTTCATCAAGTTTCATCATTTATTTTAAATTTGCTAAATTTCTTTTACATATACCCCCTTGCACTAGTAACTCTTTTTTGTCCCAGTAACTCTTTTTTTAATTGTAGAAGGAAGCTCATTTTTCCAAAGACAATTATTGATAAAAGAGTAAAAGATTTTAAATCTTCAGCCATTAAACTAAATCATGATTGTTACAGTAAAGAACGACATGCCCATGTCAACTGAAATATTCTATTGACAATATAACTTCAAACAAACATCTTTTGAAAGTTGCTTCTCTAAGAAATTACATAAAGGATCGATATAGTTCATCATAAAATATTTTTGTCAATTAGGTTTTTTTATATAATTATCCATTATTATTTAAAATACAGTAATTATTGGGGGTTAAAAAAATTATTTGTTAACTGAAACTAGAATAATTCCTGAAAATTTTTTACATTATCCGGGCTGCAGCGGTAGCTAGCAACCTAGTAAGAGACGATCACGTCCAATGTTAAGCAATATAAAAACCCCTAACTCCTGAGAAAAGAGTCAGATCAAAACAAAAATTACACCATTAGAACCACCTTGTTCAAAACCCCTATTAAAAAAACTTATCACTCTTTGGCTTGAATAACAAAGAAAATATATTGGCTTGAAAATCAAGAAAATTGACTTTAACCACGTTATTCTCCACAAACGGGATATTTTTTTCTTTACGCTTGATTTTTCTCCTCAATTAGCTGGGCACTGGAAAATCATAGAGAGCTGTATAATAGCTCATTTTAAATTAAATTGCAACATCTAGTCACTTTTGTAATTAAAAATAAAATACTTTTTAAAGTAGAATCAATTTTGTCAAAAAATTACATTTTTGATGTATTTTCATACTGCAGTCTTTTCAAAGATATTTGAATTTTGAAGCAATCAAATATAATAAAGATCAAACTTTTCCCTATACTAACTTGCATACGCAACTTCACTATAGTTAAGATTACAGTATTTACATTTTTACATTAAAAGACGATCACTGAAATAACAAACCATTCGATACATTGGACTTAGTTAGCTACTTGATTGTTTAAGTTTCGTCTCTTACTATTTAAAAGAAGAAAAATCCGTAGGCTTTTTCCTGTTTGTATTTATTGTTAAAAAACTAACTCAAGTCCAAAGAAACTGAACACTGTGGGTCATTCATATTATCTTCATTATTTTAGCTAGAATGTACATAAACAATTTTCTTTTTTAAATTTTAAATCGAAAATATAGTGCTTTTAATTCAACATATTGAAATTTATAATAAAGAACGACCTCTTGCCTATACTAAATTTTATACACTACTTAATTATAGTATAGGTTAGTAATTCAACAGATAGCTTGGCACTGGAACATCGTAAAGAGTTGTTCAATGGTTCGTTTTAAAGGATTGTAACTAAAAGTTTAAAACATGTTTTGAAAAATCATTATTGCAGTAGTTTGCACAACCTAGTGAAAGGCGAGCCAGATTATAATAAAGAACGACTTCTTGCCTATACTAAATTTTATACGCCACTTAATTATAGTTTAGTTATCCGGGTTGCAGCGGTAGCTAGCAACCTAGTATCCGGGTTGCAGCGGTAGCTAGCAACCTAGTAAGAGACGATCACGTCCAATGTTAAGAAATATAAAAGCCCATAGTTCCTAACAAAGGAGTCAGATCAAAACAAAAAGTACACCATTAGAACCGCCTTGTCTGAAACCCCTGTATAGGAAACTTTCTGTCCCTTGGCTTGAACAGCAAGGGAAATATATATAATAAAGAACGACCTCTTGCCTATACTAAATTTTATACACCACTTAATTATAGTATAGATTAGTAATTCAACAGATAGCTTGGCACTGGAACACCGTAGAGAGTTGTTCAATGGCTCATTTTAAAGAAAATTAATGGGATTTTCCGGGTTGCAGCGGTATCCGGGTTGCAGCGGTAGCTAGCAACCTAGTAAGAGATCCGGGTTGCAGCGGTAGCTAGCAACCTAGTAAGAGACGATCACCTCCAATGTCAAGAAATATAAAACCCCCCAACTCCTAAAAAAAGAGTCAGATCAAAACAAAAAGTACACCATTAGAACCGCCTTGTCCGAATCCTCTATAAAGGAAACTTACCGCCCTTTGGCTTGAATAACAAAGAAAATATATTGGCTTGAAAATCAAGAAAATTGACTTTTACCACGTTATTCTCCACAAACGGGATATTTTTTTCTTTCCGCTTTTTCTTTCTGCTCAGCTAGCTGGGCACTGGAAAATCATAGAGAGCTGTATAATAGCTCATTTTAAAGGAAATTGCAACATCTAGTCACTTTTGTATTTAAAAATAAAATACTTTTTAAAGTAGAATCAATTTTGTCAAAAAAATTGCATTTTTGATGTATTTTCATACTGCAGTCTTTTCAAAGATATTTGAATTTTGAAGCAATAAAACAGTCCATGTAATGAACTCTATAGTAATAATAGCTACTTGTCTCAATAGTAACCGAAACTCCTGGAACCAAAATTTTCTTTTTTGGCTTAATCGCTAAAATTATTATGTAAACTGCAAAAATATTTATGATGCCTAATCAGTAATAGTAATTTTTTAATTTAAACAACAAAAATACATGAAAATTCTAAAATTAGTTTTGCTTTTTGTCTCCTGGAAGAAATTTTTTTTTCATCTCAGTTCAAATTTATTATTGTATCCTGTAACCCGTAAAGTACATATCTCCATATTATTGTCTCATAATTGCAATTATTTTAGTTTTCAGTCCAGAATCACTAAACTTATTATTTAAACTGCAAAAATATTTATGGTGTCTAACCAATAATACTAATTTTGTAATTCAAACAAGATAAATACCTGAAAATTTTAAAATTAGTTTTGTTTTATGCTAGGTTTTAGATACTCGACACGGGATTTTGTGTGCTTAATAATTTTAAATCTTGAAAAAATATGGTCTCACGCGAGTGGAAAAAAGAAAGAATAACCAAAAACAATATCAAAATAGAACAATCCAAATTTCTACTAATAGAAAACTTTACTACACAAAAAATAAAGCTAACATCCTGAATTATAATAAAGATCGAACTCTTCCCTATAATAACTTGCATAGGCAACTTCACTATAGTTAAGATTACAGTATTTATATTATACATCATTATAAATTATAAAAGGTTCAAATGTTTGAAGATTATAGAGTTAAAAATTTTCACACACCGGGAATTGAACCCGGGCCTGTTAAGTTTACATAAAAGATCGATGTGGTTCATTATAAATTATAAAAGGTTCGAAATTATAATCCGGGTTGCAGCGGTAGCTAGCAACCTAGTAAGAGACGATCACGTCCAATGTTAAGAAATATAAAAACCCATAGTTCCTAAAAAAGGAGTCAGATCAAAACAAAAAGTACACCATTAGAACCGCCTTGTCCGAAACCCCTGTATAGGAAACTTTCTGTCCCTTGGCTTGAACAGAAAGGGAAATATATTGGCTTGAAAATCAAGAAAAGTGGCAGCTACTACAACATTCTTCCTAAACGGGATATTTTTTTCTTTTTTTTTTTCTTTGTTTCCAGAGATACCTTGGCACTGGAACATCGTAGAGGGTTGTTCAATAGCTCATTTTAAAGGAAATTAATTGGGTTAAAAACCTTTTGTAACTAAAATAAATTATTTCTAAAAGAGAATAAATTTTTCCACCAAAAACTGCATTTTCGATGTCTTTTCACACTGCAGTCTTTCAAACATAATCGTATACCAGCGGTAAGATTTGAACCCACGCCTCCGAAGAGACTGATGGCTAACACCAGTGCCTTGGACCACTCGGCCAGGTTGCCTCTCATAAACAATATATATGTGAATCCGGGTTGCAGCAGTAGTTATAATAAAGAACGACTTCTTGCCTATACTAAGTTTTATACGCCACTTAATTATAGTTTAGGTTAGTAATTCAACAGATAGCTTGGCACTGGAACATCGTATAATAAAGAACGACCTCTTGCCTATACTAAATTTTATACGCCAATTACTTATAGTATAGGTTAGTAATTCCACAGATAGCTTGGCACTGGAACATCCTAGAGAGTTGTTCAATTTCTCATTTTAAAGGAAATTAATGGGGTTAAAAACCTTTTGTAATTAAAACAAATTATTTTGACAATAGAGTCAGTTTATAATAAAGATCGAACTCTTCCCTATACTAACTTGCATAGGCAACCACTATAGTTAAGATTACAGTATTTATATTATACATCATTCTAATTATAAAAGGTTCGAATGTTCGAAGATTATAGAGTTAAAAATTTTCCCACACCGGGAATCGAAAACGGGCCTGTTAAGTGAAAGTTAACTATCCTAGCCACTAGACCATATGGAACCATAAAGAAGTATGATTTAAGAACCATATGCATATTATTATTTCACAATACCAATTATAATAAGGCCAAAACAAAATCGTCGACTTGCAACCTTACTTTTGACACATCAGTTAAATCTTCATCAGACTTAAAAACAGTTTTGCTAGTTTTACAGTAAAGAACGAACCTTAGCCCATAGTAGCAGAAATAAGAATATCTAGGTTGCAGCGGTAGCTAGCAACCTATTAATTACATAATCCGGGTTGCAGTGGTAGCTAGCAACCTAGTAAGAAACGCCAAATTAAAAGATGATCATTATCCGGGTTGCAGCGGTAGCTCGCAACCTAGTAAGAGACGATCACGTCCAATGTTAAGAAATATAAAAAACCCTAACTTCTGAGAAAAGAGTCAGATCAAAAAAAAAATTACACCATTAGAACCACCTTGTCCAAAACCCTTATTAAGGAAACTTATCACTCTTTGGCTTGAATAACAAAGAAAATATATTGGCTTGAAAATCAAGAAAATTGACTTTAACCACGTTATTCTCCACAAACGGGATATTTTTTTCTTTCCGCTTGATTATAATAAAGAACGACCTTTTGCCTATACTAAATTTTATACGCCACTTAATTATAGTATAGGTTAGTAATTCCACAGATAGACTGGCACTGGAACATTGTAAAGAGTTGTTTAATGGCTCATTTTAAAGGAAATTAATGGGGTTAAAATTATAATAAAGACCGAATATTTTACCGATTATCTACTAATAACCATATATGACGTAATAAGGGACATGACGTAATATCTAAAACCCATTGTGTACTAATAACCATATATGACTTTATTAGCGACGTGACGTCAAAATTGAAAAAATTAATTTTTATTTTATTTTAGTTTTTTACAGTAAAGAACGAACTTCAGCCCATAGTAAATAAAATAAGATTATAATTTATTACAATAAAGAACGACAACTAGCCCATGTTAACTGAAACATCAATAGGGATTATATAATTTCCATCAGTATCATGGCTGTAGAGATGGCTGAAACCTAGTAAAGAACAAATCATCCGGGTTGCAGTGGTAGCTAGCAACCTAGTAAGAGATTAAAGTAAAGAATCCGGGTTGCAGCGGTAGCTAGCAACCTAGTAAGAGAGGATCACGTCCAATGTTTAGAAATATAAAAACCCATAGTTCCTAAAAAAGGAGTCAGATCAAAACAAAATTACATTAAAAGAAGATCATTAGAATAATAAACCATTGCATACATTCGACTTAGTTAGCTATCCGGGTTGCAGCGGTAGCTAACATTACAGTAAGGAACGATCTCTCTCCCATAGTAACTGATTCGTTACATTAAAAGACGATCATTGGAATAAAAAGTTATTGCATGCATTGGACTTAGTTAGCTACTTGACCGTTTGAGGTTCGTCTCTTACGATTTCAAAGAAGAAAAAGCCGTAGGCTTTTTCCTGTTTGTAATATTTTCCTGTTTTTTATCAGGGTTATAGTGGTATCCGGGTTGCAGCGGTAGCTAGCAACCTAGTAAGATTACATTAAAAGACGATCAAAATTAAAAACCGCTACTCTATTAAGGCTGACCTTCTTGGGAATACTAAGAGGGATTTTGAATTCAATAAAAAGGCGTTATGTACATTTAAGTTCCCGATTGGGCACCGATGAAATATATAAAACTAAAAACAGCAACTCTATAAAGGCGGTGCTACATGGATAGACGGAGAGGGATTACGAGGTCCCTAAAAAGGCGTAATGCAGATCCAGGTTTTTAATAGAGTATCAATGGAACGTACAAATTTCGGGTTGCAGCGGTAGCTAGCAACCTAGTAAGAGACGATCACGTCCAATGTTAAGAAATAAAAAACCCATAGTTCCTAACAGAGGAGTCAGATCAAAACAAAAAGTACACCATTAGAACCGCCTTGTCCAAAACCCCTGTATAAGAAACTTTCTGTCCCTTGGCTTGAACAGCAGGGGAAATATATTGGCATGAAAATCAAGAAAATTGACTTTAACCACGTTATTCTCCCCAAACGGGATATTTTTTTCTTTTTTTTTCTTTTTCTTTTCCACAGATAGCTTGGCACTGGAACATCGTAGAGGGTTGTTCAATAGCTCATTTTAAAGGAAATTAATTGGGTTAAAAATCTATAGTAACTAAAATAAATTATTTCTAAAAGAGAATAAATTTTTCCACCAAAAACTGCATTTTTGATGTCTTTTCACACTGCAGTCTTTCAAACATAATCGTATACCAGCGGTAAGATTTGAACCCACTCCTCCGAAGAGACTGGTGGCTAACACCAGTGTCTTGGACCACTCGGCCAGGCTGCCTCTCATAAATAAATATATATGTGAATTTGGGTTGCAGCAGTAGCTAGCAACCTAGTAAGAGACGATCAGTCCCATGCTAAGAAATATAACAAAACTCCTAAAAATAGTGTAAGATCAAAACAAAAGTACATCATTAGAACTACCTTGTCTGAAACCCTACTAGATAAATAATGAATGTCGTAGCTTTATATTAGAGCTATGAAGTGAATAGAAAAACACGAAATTATATTGTTGTTTCTGATGACGTCATGAAATAATATCATTGCGCCTTGACGTCAATAAAATCATTACGCCTTGACGTCATAATTACTACTTAAGAACGGCACAGATGTAAATTCTTTCATTCTTGATTAGAATAATGGTTAGATCGAAGCAAGCTATACGCAATTTGAAAAAACAGTACTACACAAACAACAGAGATAGTATCTTGAAAAGAGAAAAGCAAAGGTATTCAACCGACCAGGCGGATCGAGAAGTAATAATTGAGAGAGCAAAACAAAGGTATTCAACCGACCAGGCGTATCGAGAAGTAAAAATTGAGAGAGCAAAACAAAGGTATTCAACCGACCAGGCGTATCGAGAAGTAATAATTGAGAGAGCAAAACAAAGGTATTCAACCGACCAGGCGTATCGAGAAGTAATAATTGAGAGAGCAAAACAAAACAGCAAGATGTGTTATCACAATTATGAAGATTATAGACATGCAAAAATTGAGACAGCCAAACAAAAGATCAAGGAGAGTTATCACAATGATGAAGATTACCGCATCAAATATAAGAAAAACCAAAAGCAAAGGTATTCAACCGTCCAGGTGTATCGAGAAGTAAAAATTGAGACAGCAAAACAAAAGATCAAGGAGCGTTACTGGGGTGACAAAATCTATAATGAAAAAATTAAATTCTCTGCGAGGTTGTACCGAAGAACGTATAAGGACAAAGGGAAAAATTACATTCAGAAATACAAGAAGATGGCAAAAATGCAGGCTGATCTTCGTAAATTGAGAAACATTTTACGCATGTTTTACCAGGATCACGAAAAGTATTCAAAATTACAGATTAAAATTCTCTTTGAAAGAGCGGATGCTGTTGATTACAGTAAAGAACAAACATCCAGCCCATAGTAACTAAAATTAGATTTTAATTAATATATAATATTGATAAATGACGTCACAATCGTAGGTTGTAGCCAGGTTGTCTCTTACTATTCCAATTAAGAAAAAGCCATTGGCTTTTTCCTGTTTGTAATTTAGTAAGGTACAATAAAAAAAGAACTCTAGCCTATATTTTATATTAAAGTTATATTAAAAGACGATCATTAGATGAACAATTACATTAAAAGACGATCAGGGGAATAACATTTCATTATAAATGGGGAATATGTAAGTTTCAACGGATATCCTGGTTGCAGCGGTAGCTAGCAGCTTAGTATGAGACGATCACGCCCCATAGTAAAAACTAAAGTAACCCATAGCTCCTGAAAAAAGATTCAGGTCAAAACAAGAAGTATACTATTAGATCCGCCTTGTCCAAAACCTCTATATAACAAACTTACCGTTCCTTGGCTTTAATAACAAGGAAAATATGTTGGCTTGAAAATCAAGAAAATTGACTTTAACCCTGATATTCTCCTCAAACGTCATCTTTTTTCTTTCCGCTTGATTTTACTTCTCAGCTAGCTGGGCACTGGAAAATTTTACATTAAGGAACGATTACAATAACTACCGAAGTCTATCTCATAGTAATTACAATAAAGAACGACCTCTAATTACATTTTGTAATCATGAAATATAAAATATAGTAATATAAAATATTACTAAATAACCATATATGACGTAATGAGCGACTAAAAATTGAAAATAATAATTATTTATTTTAGTTTTCAGTTCAGAATCGCTAAAGTTATAAACTACAAAAATTCTTATGATATCTGAGCAATAGTTTTGATCTTTTAATTTAGACTAGAAAAATACCTAAAAATTTCAAAATTAGTTGAAGTTTTTGTTAGGTTCTTGGTACTTGATACGTGACTAAAATATTCAGCTAATGATTAAATAATGGTTAAATCAAAGCAAGCTACATGTAAGTTTAAAAAACAGTACTACACAAATTTACCTTAAAATAAAACAACCGAGATTTGAAATCAGATCACGAGATTCAAATTCAGGATCCAATTTAAAATTATAAAATGTTTATGGTGTCTTAGAAATAATTTAAAAATTTTAATTAAAGCTAGAAAAATACCTGAAATTTTTAAATTAGTGTGTTTTTTGCTAGGTTAAATAGAGGGTCGATAGAATTCATCATAAATTGTGTCAGTCAAGTAGATATTCTGCATATACGGGATCTTTTTTTTTCTTCCTTTCCTCAGATTTCGGGGCCCTGGAACATCGTTGGTGAATTATAATAAAGAACGAATATTTTACCGATTATCTACTAATAACCATATATGACGTAATAAGTGACATGACGTAATATCTAAAACATATTGTGTACTAATAACCATATATGACTTATTACAGTAAATATGTTACATTAAAAGACGATCATTGGAATAAAAAGTTATTGCATGCATTGGACTTACTTAGCTACTTGATCGTTGGAGGTTCGTCTCTTACTATTTCAAAGAAGAAAAAGCCATAGGCTTTTTCCTGTTTGTAATATTTTCCTGTTTGCTATCAAGTTTATTGCGGTATTACATAAAAGACCAATATAACTTATCCTAAATGGTGTTTCTCAATTATTATTCGAGTAAAGAACATCCGGGGTGCAGCGGTAGCTAGCATTTCCGGGTTGCAGCGGTAGCTAGCAACCTAGTAAGAGACGATCACGTCCAATGTTAAGAAATGTAAAAACCCATAGTTCTTAAAAAAGGAGTCAGATCAAAACAAAAAGTACACCATTAGAACCACCTTGTCTGATCCCCCTTGAAAGAAAACTTACCACCCTTTGGCTTGAACAGCAAGGGAAATATATTGGCTTGATTACAGTAAAGAACAAACTTCCTGCCCATAGTAACTAAAATAAGATTATATTATAATAAAGATCGAACTCTTCCCTATACTAACTTGCAATCGCAACTTCACTATAGTTAAGATTACAGTATTTATATTTTTACATTAAAAGACGATCACTGAAATAACAAACCATTCCATACATTAGATTTATAATAAAGATCGAACTCTTCCCTATACTAACTTGCATAGGCAACTTCACTATAGTTAAGATTACAGTATTTATATTATATTATATTAAAGAACGACATCTAGCCAATGTTAACTGGTCTAGTAAGAGACGATCACTCCAATGCTAAGAAATATAACAAAACTCCTAAAAATAGAGTCAAATCAAAACAAAAGTACATCATTAGAATTACCTTATCTGAAACCCTACTAGATAAATATTGAATGTCGTCATAGTTTTATATTAGAGCTATGACGTGAATAGGAAAACACGAAATTATATTGTTGTTTCTGAAGATGTCATGAAATAATATCATTGCGCTATGACGTCATCATGAAATAAAATCATTACGCCGTGACGTCATAATAACTATATAAGAAGCTTCAGAACTGTAAATGTTCTCATTCATAATTACATAATGGTTTCAATCAAGCAAGCTGCACGCAAGTTAAAAAAACAGTACTACACAAACAACAGAGATAGTATCTTGAAAAGAAAAAAGCAAAGGTATTCAACCGACCAGGCGTATCGAGAAGTAATCAAACAAAACAGCAAGATGTGTTATCACAATGATGAAGATTATAGACAGGCAAAAATTGAGACAGCCAAACAAAAGTTCAAGGAGAGTTATCACAATGATGAAGATTACCACATCAAATATAAGAAAAACCAAAAGCAAAGGTATTCAACCGTCCAGGTGTATCGAGAAGTAAAAATTGAGACAGCCAAACAAAAGATCAAGGAGCGTTACTGGGGTGACAAAATCTATAATGAAAAAATTTAATTCTCTGCGAGGTTGTACCGAAGAACGCATAAGGACAAAGGGAAAAATTTTATAATAAAGATCAAACTCTTCCCTATACTAACTTGCATACGCAACTTTACTATAGTTTATAGTAAAGAACGAACAGTTCACCGAATTTTTACATTAAAAGACGATCATTGGAATATCAAACCATTGCCATACATTGGAATTAGTTAGCCACTTGATTGTTTGAGGTTCGTCTTTTTCTATTTCAAAGAAGAAAAAGCCGTAGGCTTTTTCCTGTTTGTAACCCGGTTATTATTAATGGTTAATGGTTCAGTTTACGTTTAATCGCTCCTTTTAAAGGAAATTGCTACATCTAGTACATAGTGTAATAAACCCGGGTTGCAGTGGTAGCTAGCAACCTAGTAAGAGACAATCATTTCCAATGTTAAGAAATATAAAAAACCATAACTCCTAAAAAAAAATAGTCAGATCAAAACATAAAGTATACCATTAGAACCATCGTGTCTAAAACCCCTATATAGGAAAATTTCTGTCATTTGGCCTTGACAGCAAGCTACTACAACATTCTGCCCAAACGGCATCTTTTTGTCTTTGTTTCTCTTTTCTTCTTTTCCAAAGATAATTTGGCACTGGAACATTGTAGAGAGCTGTTCAATGGCAAATTTTAAGGAAGTTATACGGGTTGCAGTGGTAGCTAGCAACCTAGCAAGAGACGATCACGCGCCATAGTAAAAACTAAAGTAACCTATAACTCCTGAAAAAAGATTCAGACCAAAAACAAGAAGCATACTATTAGTATACTATTAAATTATATATCCGAGTTGCAGCGGTAGCTAGCAATCTAGTAAGAGACGATCACGCCCCATAGTAAAAACTAAAGTAACCCATAACTCCTGAAAAAAGATTCAGAACAAAACAAGAAGTACACTGTTAGAACCGCCTTGTTCAAAACCTCAATATAGGAAATATAATAAAGATCAAACTCTTCCCTATACTAACTTGCATACGCAACTTCACTATAGTTAAGATTACAGTATTTATATTTTTTTACATTAAAAGACGATCACTGAAATAACAAACCATTCCATACATTGGACTTAGTTAGCTACTTGATTGTTTGAGTTTCGTCTCTTACTATTTAAAAGAAGAAAAAGCCGTAGGCTTTTTCCTGTTTGTATTTATAGTTAAAAAACGAACTAAAGTCCAAAGAAACTGAACACTGTGGTTCATTCATATTATCTTCATTATTTTAGCTAGAATGTAAATAAACAAATTCTTTTTTTAAATTTTAAATTGAAAAGATAGTGCTTTTAATTCAACATATTAAAAGTTCTTCCCGACGGGGAATCGAACCCCCTTCTCGCAAGTAAAATGTGGGCATACTTACCATTAGACTATCGACGACTTATAAAATAAAAGTTACATATAAGATATGATAACAATTTTTTAATCCGGGTTACATAAAGGCTCGATCATCGAATTTTCCGGGTTGCAGCGGTAGCTAGCAACCTAGTAAGAGACGATCACGTCCAATGTTAAGAAATATAAAAACCCATAGTTCTTAAAAAAAGAGTCAGATCAAAACAAAAAGTACACCATTAGAACCGCCTTGTCCGAAATTTCTGTCCCTTGGCTTGAACAGCAAGGGAAATATATTGGCTTGAAAATCAAGAAAAGTGGCAGCTACTACAACATTCTGCCTTAACGGGATATTTTTTTTTTTTTTTTTTTCTTTTTCTTTTTCTTTTTTTGTATCCAGAGATAGCTTGGCACTGGAACATCGTAGAGGGTTGTTCAATAGCTCATTTTAAAGGAAATTAATTGGGTTAAAAATCTATAGTAACTAAAATAAATTATTTCTAACAGTTACAATAAAGAACGACACCTAGCCCATTAATGATAAAGATTGATCAATGATGTCATAAACGTATGTTTTAGCCAGGTCGTCTCTTACTATTCCAATTAAGAAAAAGCCTTAGGCTTTTTCCTGTTTTTAATATCCGGGTTGCAGCAGCAGCTAGCAACCTAGTAAGAGACGATACCGTCCAATGTTAAGAAATATAAAATATAGCTCATAAAAAAGGAGTCAGATCAAAACAAAAAGTACACCATTAGAAACCCCTTGTCCGAAACCTCTGTATAGGAAACTTTCTGTTCCTTGGCTTGAACAGTAAGGGAAATATATTGGCTTTAAAATAAAGAAAAGTGGCAGCTACTACAACATTCTGCCTAAACATCATATTTTTTTTTCTTTTTTTTCTTTTCAACAGATTGCTTGGCACTGGAACATCGTAGAGATTTGTTCAATGGCTCTTTTTAAGGTAATTAATTGGTTTAAAAATCTTTTGTAACTAAAATAAATTATTTCTAAAAGAGAATATCCGGGTTGCAGCTGTAGCTAGCAACTTAGTAAGAGACGATCACGTCCAATGTTAAGAAATATAAAACCCTCTAACTCCTAAGAAAAGAGTCAGATCAAAACAAAAAGCACACCATTAGATTACATTAAAAGACGATCATCGGAATAACAAACCATTGCATACACTGGACTTAGTTAGTTACTTGGTTGTTTTCAGTTCGTCTCTTACTAATTTCCGTTAAAAGAAGAAAAAGCTGTAGGATTTTTCTGTTTGTAATCAGGTTATTATTAATGGTTAACGGTCCAGGTTATTAAAGTATCCGGGTGTCAGATGTAGCTGGACACCTAGTAAGAGATGATAACGCATTAAAGTAATATATATATATATATATATATATATATATATATATATATATATATATATATATATATATATATATATATATATATATATATATATATATATATATATATATATATATATATATATATATATATATATATATATATATATATATATATATATATATATATATATATATATTTTTTTTTTTTTTTTTTTTTATATATATATATATATATATATATATATATATATATATATATATATATATATATATATATATATATATATATATATATATATATATATATATATATATATATATATAATCAATTTAACTCCTAAAATTATAATAAAATCAAAAAATAAATTATACTATTAGAACTGCACTGTCCAATACCCCTATAGAGAAAACTAACTGTCCATTGGCTCAAAATACAAGGAATATATATTGGTTTGAAAATCAAGAAAAGTGGCTTCAACCACGATATTCCGCATCGACAACAGGTTTGTTTTTTCCGTTGTTTTTTCGGTGCACCTGGCGGGGCACTAGAAAATCATAGCGAGCTGTTTAATGACTAATTTGAAATTACATAAAGGACCGATAAAGTTCATTATAAATGAGGCCAATGCTAGTTTCATAGGATATAGCTGAAAACAAAGTAAAGAACAAGCCAATGCACATAGCAACTAAAATCTGAGATAATAAAATTATCTTTTGAACGTATTATATAAGGAGTCAATCTGGTTAATTATAAATGGGGACCTAGTAAAGAACAAACCATGGCACATATTGGGTTTTTATAGTAAAGAACTAACTTGGCTTGAATAACAAGACAAATATATTTGTTTTAAAATCAAAAAAGTGGCTGAAACTACAATATTCTGCATCAACAGCAGGTTTTTTTCTGTTTCTTTTTCGCCTCAGCTACCCCGGAACTGGAAAATTATAGAAAGCTGTTTAATGGATCATTTGAAAGGAAATCGATGCATTTCAAAACCTTTTATAATTAACAAAAACAAGATCATATATTTACGAAATTTATATAGCTAAATCTACATGATTTTTATAATATTAAAAATACTATTTTGATCTTCATATGCAAGATGATGTTACCAACATTTGCTACTGCAGTGTTGTAAAAAATGCAGTTTTTCTTTGAAAATTGATTCCATTTTGAAATCTGTTTTTTTTTTATTACGAAAGGCAAAACTTGTAGCAATTTCCTTTCAAATGAGCCATTAAACAGTTTATTGAAAATTTATCTCTTTCACATCTAACCAAAGGAATTCTATACGCTCTAAAGCGAGCCGAGGAAGAAGCGAGTGAGCGAACAGGGGTGACAAGAATTTGATTCATAAAAATAACTCGCCGGAGACTGAATATCATAATGCAAGGGTGATAATTACAGTAAAGAACGAACTTCAGCCCATAGTAAATAAAATAAGATTATAGTTTCTGACTCAGACAAGTAATTTGTTTTCCTTTGTCTAAAATGCTGTCAGCAGTGGGATTCGAACCCATGTCTCCAAAGTGACGGGTGGCTAACACCAACGCCTTAAACCATTCGGCCACGCTGCCTCGCAAAACTATTTGAATATTTTATGATAGAGAACAAATCTAGCCAATAGTGACTTAAATATTTATGTAATGATTCTATAGTAAAGAATGAACTCAAGTCCAATGGAACTGAACCCTGTGGTTCATTAATATAATCTTCATTATTTTAGCTAAAAGGTAACTAAACAAGTTTCTTTTTTAATTTTAAATTTAAAAGACATTGCTTTAAATTCAATATTTTAAAAGTTGTCCCCGGCGGGAAATCGAATTTACAATAAAGAACGACATCTAGCCCATGTTAACTGAAACATAAATAGGGATTATTTAATTTCCATCAGTATCATGGCTGTAGAGATGACTGAAACCTAGAAAAGAACAAAGCATTACATTAAAGAACATTTCATGTTAAAGATTAATCAATGACGGCATAATCATAGGTTTTAGCCAGGCCGTCTCTTACTATTCCAATTAAGAAAAAGCCATAGGCTTTTTCCTGTTTATAATTTCACATCAAACAAAGAAGAGATTTCATCCGGGTTGCAGCGGTAGCTAGCAACCTAGTAATCTGGGTTGCAGCGGAAGCTAGCAACCTAGTAAGAGACGATCACGTCCAATGTTAAGAAATATAAAATCCCGTAACTCCTAAAATAGGAGTCAGATCAAAACAAAATGTACACCATTAGAACCGTCTTGTCCGAAACCCTTGTATAGGAAACCTTCTGTCCTTTGGCTTAAACAGCAAGGGAAATATATTGGCTTGAAAATCAAGAAAAGTGGCAGCTACTACAACATTCTGCCTCAACGGGATATTTTTTTTCTTTTTTTGTTTTTTCTTTTTTTCTTTTCCACAGATAGCTTGGCACTGGAACATCGTACAGAGTTGTTCAATGGCTCATTTTAAAGGAAATTAATTGGGTTAAAAATATTTTGTAACTCAAATAAATTATTCCTAAGAGAGAATAAATTTTTCCACTAAAAACTGCATTTTGATGTCTTTTCATATCCGGGTTGCAGCGGTAGCTAGCAACCTAGTAAGAGACGATCACGTCCAATGTTAAGAAATATAAAACCCCCTAACTCCTAAAAAAAGGAGTCAGATCAAAACAAAAAGTACACCATTAATTATAATAAAGAACGACCACTTGCCTCTACTAAATTTTAAAGGCCACTTAACTATAGTGTAGGCTAGTACAGTTATATTTAAGGCCAATATATTAAAATTTTCCATTAAATACGACCATTGGAATAAAAACCCATTACATACATTTGATTTAGTTAGCTATTTGATTGCTTAAGGCTAGACTTTACTATTTCAAAGAAGAAAAAGCCGTAGGATTTTCCTGTTTGTAATCAATTAGAAAAATTTATAATAAAGAACAGACTCTAGCCAATAGTAACTTAAATATTTTATATAAAGATGTTTAGTAAAGAATGGGCTCAATTCCAAAGGAACTGAACCCTGTGGTTCATTCATATAATCTCCACTATTTTAGCTAGGGGGTAACTAAACAAGTTTCTTTTCAAATTTAAATATAATAAAGAACGACCTCTTGTCTATACTAAATTTTATACGCCACTTAATTATAGTATAGGTTAGTAATTCCACAGATAGCTTGGCACCGGAACATCGTAGAGAGTTGTTCAATGTCTCATTTTAAAGGAAATTCATGGGGTTAAAAATATTATTTTAAAAGACGATCATTACAAGTTATAATAAAGAACGAATTCTTGCCTATACTAAATTATATAGGCCACTTAACTATAGTATAGGTTAGTAAATTTACATTAAAAGACGATAACTGAAATAGCAAACCATTCCATACATTGGACTTAGTTATTAGCTACTTGATTTTTTGAGTTTCGTCTCTTACTATTAAAGAAGAAAAAGCCGTAGGCTTTTTCCTGTTTGTATTTATAGTTAAAAAACGAAGTCAGGTCCAAAGAAACTGAACCCTGTGGTTCATTCATATTATCTTCATTATTTTAGCTAGAATTTAAATAAACAAGTTTCTTTTTTAAATTTTAAACTGAAGAGATAGTGCTTTTAATTCAACATATTAAAAGTCCTCCCCGACGGGGAATTGAACCCCCTTCTCCCAAGTAACAAGTGGGCATGCTTACCATTAGACTATCGAAGACTTATAAAATAAAAGTTAATTATAATATATGATAATAATTTTTTAATCCGGGTTGCAGCGGTAGCTAGCAACCTAGTAAGAGACGATCACGTTCAATGTTAAGAAATATAAAAACCCATAGCTCCTAAAAATCTGGGTTGCAGCGGTATATAGTAAAGAACGACATCTATCCTATGTTAATTGAAATATAAAAAAGGATTATCGAATCTTCATTGGTAACCGGGTTGCAGCGGTAGGTAGCAACCTGGTAAGAGACGATCACATCCAATGTTAAGAAATATAAAAACCCATAACTCCTAAAAAAAGTCAGATCAAAACAAAAAGTACACTATTAGAACCGCCTTTTCTGGACTATCTTTTCTATTACTCGGACTATCTGTCTTGACTTTTCTCTGTCCTACAGTTACCCAGCGTCTTGATGCAACCTATACAACCTATTGTAAAATACTTGATAACTTCAATTCAAAATCAACGGACTCGGTCGACGGACCGAGTCTCAACGAGTCTCACTCTCCGAAAATCAACGGACACAAACCATTGCATACATTGGACTTAGTTAGTTACTTGATTGTTTGAGTTTCGTCTCTTAATATTTATTAAAAGAAGAAAAAGCCGTAGGATTTTTCCTGTTTTTATTTACAGGTAAAAACAATTATATATAGAACTGACATTTATCTCGCTCTTACCCTATTTACTGTATAGCAGTCAAGCTATACTGCACTGTCTTCTTAATTGTCTTTTGAGTGGTAGAAACAGATTATGATTACAACTACAGACATAATAATTACTACAATTACCACAGCTACTAATAAGAATAATCAGTACAATTACATATGAGCAGATTTACATTGGAACTAATCTCCATTTGAACTGATAAGGGTAGACGATTCACGTCATCAGTTTCTTCTGTGAAACAGCCTCAATTCTTACTTATAGTATTGTACACTTCTTCTTTGCTACAGGGGGATAAATTAAAGTAATTTTTATTCTTAGGGGATGTGTTATAGTCCATTACAAATTTATATTTGCATTCTTTTTTGTCCCGGTTGTGATCATGTGTAGAGCCAAAAATGTGTAACACCTCATGTAATGTCGTGTGCGCGTTTTCATATCCGGGTTGCAGCGGTAGCTAGCAACCTAGTAAGAGACGATCACGTCCAATGTTAAGAAATATAAAAACCCATAGTTCCTAACAGAGGAGTCAGATCAAATTCAAAAGTACACCATTAGAACCGCCTTGTTCGAAACCCCTGTATAGGAAACTTTCTGTCCCTTGGCTTGAAACAGCAAGGGAAATATATTGGCTTGAAAATCAAGAACAGTGGCAGCTACTACAACATTCTGCCTAAACGGGATATTTTTTTTCTTTTTTTCTTTTTTCTTCTTTTCCAGAGATAGCTTGGCACTGGAACATCGTAGAGAGTTGTTCAATGGCTCATTTTAAAGGAAATTCATTGGGTTAAAAATCTGTAGTAACTAAAATAAATTATTTCTAAAAGAGAATAACTTTTTCCACCAAAAACTGCATTTTTGATGTCTTTTCACACTGCAGTATTTCAAACATTATACCAGCGGTAAGATTTGAACCCACGCCTCCAAAGAGACTGGTGGCTAACACCAGTGCCTTGGACCACTCGGCCAGGCTGCCTCTCATAAATAATATATATGTGAATCTGGGTTGCAGCAGTATCCGGGTTGCAGCGGTAGCTAGCAACCTAGTAAGAGACGATCACCTCCAATGTCAAGAAATATAAAACCCCCCAACTCCTAAAAACAGAGTCAGATCAAAACAAAAAGTACACCATTAGAACCGCCTTGTCCGAATCCTCTATAAAGGAAACTTACCGCCCTTTGGCTTGAATAACAAAGAAAATATATTGGCTTGAAAATCAAGAAAATTGACTTTTACCACGTTATTCTCCACAAACGGGATATTTTTTTCTTTCCGCTTTTTCTTTCTGCTCAGCTAGCTGGGCACTGGAAAATCATAGAGAGCTGTATAATAGCTCATTTTAAAGGAAATTGCAACATCTAGTCACTTTTGTATTTAAAAATAAAATACTTTTTAAAGTAGAATCAATTTTGTCAAAAAAATTGCATTTTTGATGTATTTTCATACTGCAGTCTTTTCAAAGATATTTGAATTTTGAAGCAATAAAACAGTCCATGTAATGAACTCTATAGTAATAATAGCTACTTGTCTCAATAGTAACCGAAACTCCTGGAACCAAAATTTTCTTTTTTTGGCTTAATCGCTAAAATTATTATGTAAACTGCAAAAATATTTATGATGCCTAATCAGTAATAGTAATTTTTTAATTTAAACAACAAAAATACATGAAAATTCTAAAATTAGTTTTGCTTTTTGTCTCCTGGAAGAAATTTTTTTTTCATCTCAGTTCAAATTTATTATTGTATCCTGGAACCAAACTTTTTTTGGTTTGTAACTCGTAAAATACATTCCATATTATTGTCTCATAATTGCAATTATTTTAGTTTTCAGTCCAGAATCACTAAACTTATTATGTAAACTGCAAAAATATTTATGGTGTCTAACCAATAATACTAATTTTGTAATTCAAACAAGATAAATACCTGAAAATTTTAAAATTAGTTTTGTTTTATGCTAGGTTTTAGATACTCGACACGGGATTTTGTGTGCTTAATAATTTTAAACCTTGAAAAAATATGGTCTCACGCGAGTGGAAAAAAAGAAAGAATAACCAAAAACAATATCAAAATAGAACAATCCAAATTTCTACTAATAGTTATAATAAAGAACGACCTCTTGCCTATACTAAATTTTATACGCCACTTAATTATAGTATAGTTACAATAAAGAACGAAATCTAATTACATTTTGCAATCATGAAATATAAATTACTACTTAAGAACGACACAGATGTAAATTCTCTCATTCTTGATTAGAATAATGGTTAGATCGAAGCAAGCTATACGCAATTTGAAAAAATTTATAGTTAAAAAACGAACTCAAGTCCAAAGAAACTGAACACTGTGGTTCATTCATATTATCTTCATTTTTTTAGCTAGAATGTAAATAAACAAGTTTCTTTTTTAAATTTTAAACTGAAAAGATAGTGCTTTTAATTCAACATATTAAAAGTTCTCCTCGACGGGGAATCGAACCCGCTTCTCCCAGGTAACAAGTGGGCATACTTACCATTAGACTGTCGAAGACTTATAAAATAAAAGTTACATATAAGATATGATAATAATTTTTTAATCCGGGTTACATAAATCCGGGTTGCAGCGGTGTACTTTTTGTTTTGATCTGACACCTTTTTTAGGAGCTATGTTTTTTTTATTTCTTAACATTGGACGTGATCGTCTCTTACTAGGCTGCTAGCTACCGCTGCGACCCGGATACCGCTTTAACCCTGATAACAAACAGGAAAATATTACAAACAGGAAAAAGCCTACGGCTTTTTCTTCTTTGAAATAGTAAGAGACGAACCTCAAACGATCAATTAGCTAACTAAGTCCAATGCTTGCAATAACTTTTTATTCCAAAGATCGTCTTTTAATGTAACATATCAGCTAGTATGGGAGAGAAATCGTTCTTTACTGTAATTTGTTTTGATCTGACTGTATTTTTAGAAGTTTTGGGTTTTTATATTTCTTAGCATTGGACTGATCGTCTCTTGCTAGGTTGATAGCTACTGCTGCAACCCAAATTATGAGAAGCAGCCTGGCCGAGTGGTCTAAGGCACTGGTGTTAGCCACCAGTCTCTTCGGAGGCGTGGGTTCAAATCTTACCCCTGGTATACGATTATGTTTGAAAGACTGCAGTGTGAAAAGACATCAAAAATACAGTTTTTGATGGAAAAATTTATTCTCTTTTAGAAATAATTTGTTTTAGTTACAAAACGTTTTTAACCCAATTAATTTCCTTTAAAATGAGCTATTGAACAACCCTCTACTATGTTCCAGTGCCAAGCTATCTCTGGATACAAAATAAAAAAAAAAGAAAAAAATATCCCGTTTAGGAAGAATGTTGTAGTAGCTGCCACTTTTCTTGATTTTCAAGCCAATATATTTCCCTTGCTGTTCAAGCTAAGGGACAGAAAGTTTACTATACAGGGGTTCTTAACATTGGACGTGATCATCTCTTACTAGGTTGCTAGCTACCGCTGCAACCCGGATACGGATGATGCTTAAAAAAAACCCAATTACAGTATCGATCCTTTATGTAAAAATAAAAATTAATTTTTTTCAATTTTTACGTCACGTCGCTCATTAAGTCATATATGGTTATTAGTACACAATAGGTTTTAGATATTACGTCTTGTCACTTATTACGTCATATATGGTTATTAGTAGATAATCGGTAAAATATTCGTTCTTTATTATAATTACTAGGCTGCTAGCTACCGCTGCAACCCGGATTGCTAGCTACTGCTGCAACCCAGATTCACATATATAGTTATTTATGAGAGGCAACCTGGCCGAGTGGTCCAAGGCACTGGTGTTAGCCACCAGTCTCTTCGGAGGCGTGGGTTCAAATCTTACCGCTGGTATACGATTATGTTTGAAAGACTGCAGTGTGAAAAGACATCAAAAATGCAGTTTTTGGTGGAAAAATTTATTCTCTTTTAGAAATAATTTATTTTAGTTACAGAAGGTTTTTAACCCAATTAATTTCCTTTAAAATGAGCTATTGAACAACCCTCTACGATGTTCCAGTGCCAAGCTATCTCTGGAAACAAAGAAAAGAGAAAAAAAATATCCCGTTTAGGCAGAATGTTGTAGTAGCTGCCACTTTTCTTGATTTTCAAACCAATATATTTCCCTTGAAGTTCAAGTCAAGGGACAGAAATTTTACTTTACAGGGTTTTGGGACAAGGCGGTTCTAATGGTGTACTTTTTGTTTTGATCTGACTCCTTTTTTAGGAGTTAGGGGTTTTTATATTTCTTAACATTGGACGTGATCGTCTCTTACTAGGTTGCTAGCTACCGTTGCAACCCGGATTACAAACCAAAAAAAATTTGGCTCCAGGATACAATAATAACTTTGAACTTAGATGAAAAAAATTTTGGTTCCAGGAGACAAAAAGTAAAACTAATTATAAAATTTTCATGTATTTTTGTAGTTTAAATTAAGAAATTACTATTACTGGTTAGACATCATAATTATTTTTGCAGTTTACATAACTTTAGCGATTAAGCCAAAAAACAAATTTTGGTTCCAGAAGACAAAAAACAAAACTAATTCAAAAATTGTCAGGTATTGCTCTAGTTTGAATTAAAAAATTAGTATTATTGGTTAGACATAATAAATATTTTTGCATTTTACATAATAACTTAAGAGATTCTGAACTCAAAACTAAAATAAAAAAAAAGAATATTTCACATTGGAAATATAGGACAACAATACAGAGATACGTAATTTACGGGTTAAGCCAAAAAATTTGAACTAAGATGATATAAAATTAATGGCGTATAAAATGGTGTAGCGAGTCAATTGAAGCAAAAGGAAAACCAAACTAATTTTTGAATTTTCAGGGTTTTTTCTGGTAAATATTTTTGACACCGTAAATATTTTTGCACTTTGCAGCTAAATAAAATTATATTTTTTATATTTTCAGGAATTATTCTAGTTTCAGTTGACAAATAAGATTTTTTTCTTCAAGGAATCGAGCAGCTAACTAAGTCCAATATATACAATGGTATGTTCTTCGAATGATCTCTTTTAATTAGTTTCCTAGCTACCGCTGCAAACCGGAACTATTAAAAAATATTTTATCTTTAATTACAGAAGGAACTAGATGTAGCAAGATTTACTATTGAGACGAGTCGCTCTTACTATACTACAACATATAGTTCGTTATCACGAACTGTTTTCTTTGATGTATCTATTGGTACCAAAATTTAGTTGTTTAGAGTTTCGGTTACTATTGAGACAATCATAATTTTGTTCTTTAGAGTGTCGGTTACTATTGAGACAAGTAGCTATTATTGCTATAGATTTCATTACCATGAACTGTTTGATTGCTTCAAAATTCAAATATCTTTGAAAAGACTGCAGTATGAAAATACATCAAAAATGTAATTTTTTTGACAAAATTGATTCTACTTTAAAAAGTATTTTATTTTTAATTACAAAAGTGACTAGATGTTGCAATTTCCTTTAAAATGAGCTATTATACAGCTCTCTATGATTTTCCAGTGCCCAGCTAGCTGAGAAGAAAAATCAAGCGGAAAGAAAAAAATATCCCGTTTGTGGAGAATAACGTGGTAAAAGTCAATTTTCTTGATTTTCAAGCCAATATATTTTCTTTGTTATTCAAGCCAAAGGGCGGTAAGTTTCCTTAATAGGGATTTCGGACAAGGTGGTTCTAATGGTATACTTTTTGTTTTGATCTGACTCTTTTTTTAGGAGTTAGGGGTTTTATATTTCTTTACATTGGAGGTGATCGTCTCTTACTAGGTTGCTAGCTACCGCTGCAACCCGGAAAGCCATTTTGAAATACCACGAACTGTTTGATTTATGTATCATATTGTTAATTTTACAACTTTAATTAATGGCGTCATAGTCTAAGTGGCTAACACGATCAGCCGATAATCGAAAGGTTGGGGGTTCAAATCCAGCCGGGGTCGTTTTCTTTTAATTTGTAATTCAGCTATAAATAAAACCATATTATTACTATATCATTAACTGTAATTAAGTTGAGTATCTAATCCAGTAAAGGCAAGAGATCGTTCTTTATTATAAATTCTAATGATGTACTTTTTGTTTTGATCTGACTCCTTTGTTAGGAGCTATGAGTTTTTATATTTCTTAGCATTGGACTGATCGTCTCTTACTAGGCTGCTAGCTACTGCTGCAACCCAAATTATGAGAGGCAGCTTGGCCGAGTGGTCCAAGGCACAGGTGTTAGCCACCAGCCTCTTTGGAGGCGTGGGCTCTAATCTTACCGCTGGTATACGATTATGTTTGAAAGACTACAGTGTGAAGACATCAAAAATGCAATTTTTGGTGGAAAAATTTATTCTCTTTTAGAAATAATTTATTTTAGTTACTATAGATTTTTAACCCAATTAATTTCCTTTAAAATGAGCTATTGAACAACCCTCTACGATGTTCCAGTGCTAAGCTATCTGTGGAAAAGAAAGAAAAGAAAAAAAAGTATCCCGTTTAGGCAGAATGTTGTAGTAGCTGCCACTTTTCTTGATTTTCAAGCCTATATATTTCCCTAGCTTTTCAAGCCAAGGGACAGAAAGTTTCCTATACAGGGGTTTTGGACAAGGAGGTTCTAATGGTGTACTTTTTGTTTTGATCTGACTCCTTTGTTAGGAACTATGGGTTTTTATATTTCTTAACATTGGACGTGATCGTCTCTTACTAGGTTGCTAGCTACCACTGCAACCCGGATGAGCCTTATCTGTCTTTTGTGTAACGTCTCTTACTAGGTTTCTAGCTACCGCTGCAACCCGGAATGATGTTAGCCACCCGCCACATCGGAGGTATGGGTTTGAATCTCCCTGATGACAGTATTTTATACCGAAGCAAACAAATTACTAGTTTGAGTCTAAAATTATAATCTTTTAGTTTTAGATACATGTTTTAGTATCATAGGCGCGCTGCCTTTGATAATAAACTGATTGCACACAGGAAAACGCCTACGGCTTTTTCTTCTTTCAAATAGTACGAGACGAGTCTAAAACAATCAAGCAGCTAGCTAATTCCAATGTATGCAATTGTTTGTTATTCCAATGATCTTCATTTATTGTAACTAGGTTTCAGCCATCTCTACAGCCATGATACTGCTGGAAATTACATAATCCCTAGTTATGTTTCAGTTAACATGGGCAAGGTGTCGTTCTTTATTGTGAGATTTTCGTAAAAAACTGATTCAATTTTAAAAATACATTGTTTTAAGTACAAAAAGTTTTTAACCCAATTAATTTCCTTTAAAATGAGCTATTGAACAACCCTCTACGATGTTCCAGTGCCAAGCAATCTCTAGATACAAAAGAAAAGAGAAAAAAAGAAAAAAATATCCCGTTTAGGCAGAATGTTGTAATAGCTGCCACTTTTCTTGATTTTCAAGCCAATATATTTCCCTTGCTGTACAAGCCAAGGGACAGAAAGTTCCCTATACAGGAGTTTTGGACAAGGCGGTTCTAATGGTATACTTTTTGTTTTGATCTGACTCCTTTTTAGGTACTATGGGTTTTTATATTTCTTAACATTGGACGTGATCGTCTCTTACTAGGTTGCTAGCTACCGATGCAACCCGGATGAAAAACTAACTCAGTCCAATATATGCAATGGTGTGCTTTTCTAATGATCGTCCTTTAATATAAATAATGTAACAATTTCATTTTTTGCTATGGGGCGTGATTGTCTCTTACTAGGTTGCTTACTACCGTCGCAACCCGGATTCCAGTTACTATGGGTGATAGTTCGTCCTTTTAATTTTTTTAGGAGTTATGGGTTTTTATATTTCTTAACATTGGACGTGATCGTCTCTTACTATATTGCTAGCTACCGCTGCATTCCGGATTACATACAGGAAAAAGCCTATGGCTTTTTCTTCTTATAAATAGCAAGAGACGAACCTCAAACGATCAAGTAGCTAACTAAGTCAATTTTATGCAATAATTTTTTAATTCCAATAATCGTCTTTTAATGTAATGTTAAGTGGCATATACAAGTTAGCATAGGCAACGGTTTGTTCCTTATAATACTAACTATTATTTTAATCCTTTGGTTACTATGGGGTAAAATTCATTCTTTAATGTAATTTTATATTTCTTAACATTAGACGTGATCGTCTCTTCTTAGGTTGCTAGTTATCGTTCTTTACTGTATTACTATGGACTGAAGATCGTTCTTTAATGTAAAACTTTAGCGATTCTAAACTGAAAAACTAACTCAGTCCAATATATGCAATGGTGTGCTTTTCTGATGATCGTCCTTTAATATAAATCTTGGAAAAAATTTCCCTATTGTTTTTAAGTTGTGTTTGTTTGATTGGACTGATCGTCTCTTACTAGGCTGCTAGCTTCTGCTGTAACCCAGATTCACATATATAGTTATGAGAGGCAGCCTTGCCGAGTGGTCCAAGGCGCTGGTGTTAGCCACCAGTCTCTTCGGAGGCGTTGGCTGAAATCTTATTACCGCTGGTTACGATTATGATTTTTATGTACAAAAATCAAATACCTTTGAAAAGACCGCAGCATGAAAAGACATCAAAATGCAGTTATTGGTGGAAAAATTGATTCTTTTTTAGAAATGCTGTTCAAGCCAAGGGACAGAAAGTTTCCTATATAGGGGTTTCGGACAAGGCGGTTCTAATGGTGTACTTTTTGTTTTGATCTGACTCCTTTTTTAGGAGCTATGGCTTTTTATATTTCTTAACATTGGACGTGATCATCTCTTACTAGGTTGCTAGCTACCGCTGCAACCCGGATATCCGTTGAAACTTACATAATCCTCATTTATAATGAAATATTATTCCAACAGTCGTCTTTTAATGTAAAACTAGCTACTGCTGCAACATGGATTACAAAAGGTTTTTAATCCCATTAATTTCCTTTAAAATGAACCATTGAACAACTCTCTACGATGTTCCAGTGCCAAGCTATGTGTGGAATTACTAACCTATACTATAATTAATTGGCGTATAAAATTTAGTATAGGCAATAGGTCGTTCTTTATTATAATTTTAGTTGCAAAAGATGTTTAACCCAATTAATTTCCTTTAAAATGAGCCATTGAAAAACTCTCTACGATTTTCCAGTGCCAAGCTATCTATGGAAAAGAAAAACAAGAGAAAAAAAATATGCCGTTTGTGGAGAATAACGTGGTTAAAGTCAATTTGCTTGATTTTCAAGCCAATATATTTCCATTGCTGTGCAAGCCAAATGACAGAAAGCCTCCTATACAGGGGTTTCAGACAAAGTGGTTCTAATGGTGTACTTTTTGTTTTGATCTGACTCCTTTTCTTAGGAGCTATGGGTTTTATATTTCTTAACATTGGACGTGATCGTCTCTTACTAGGTTGCTAGCTACTGCTGCAACCCGGATGTGGGAAAAAAATATGTCGTTTAGGCAGAATGTTGCAGTAGCTGCCACTTTTCTGGATTTTCAAGCCAATATATTTCCCTTGCTGTTCCAGCCAAGGGACTGAAAGTTTCCTATTCAGGGTTTCTGACAAGGTGGTTCTAATGGTATACTTTTTGTTTTCATCTGACTCCTTTTTAGCAGTTATTATATTTCCTAACATTGGACGTGATCGCCTCTTACTAGTTTGCTAGCTAGCGCTGCAACCCGGATATCTACCCCTGGAACCACCGTATATCAGTTACTACGGGCAAGATATCGTTCTTTACTGTAATTTTTGGTGGAAAAATTTATTCTCTTTTAGAAATAATTTATTTTAGTTACTATAGATTTTTAACCCAATTAATTTCCTTTAAAATGAGCTATTGAACAACCCTCTACGATGTTCCAGTGCCAAGCTATCTCTGGATACAAAAAAAGAAAAAAAAGAAAAAAAGAAAAAAATATCCCGTTTAGGCAGAATGTTGTAGTAGCTGCCACTTTTCTTGATTTTCAAGTCAATATATTTCCCTTGCTGTTCAAGCCAAGGGACAGAAATTTTACTATGCAGGGGTTTCGGACAAGGCGGTTCTAATGGTGTACTTTTTGTTTTGATCTGACTCTTTTTTTAGTAACGATGGGTTTTTATATTTCTTAACATTGGACGTCATCGTCTCTTACTAGGCTGCTAGCTACCGCTGCAACCCGGATATGAACTGAAGTTCGTTCTTTAATGTAAAAATTTGATGATCGAGCCTTTATGTAACCCAGATTTTAAAAATATTATCATATCTTATGTGTAACTTTTATGTTATAAGTCTTCGATAGTCTAATGGTAAGTATGCCCACTTGTTACCTGGGTAAAGGGGGTTCGATTCCCCGTCGGGGAGAACTTTTAATATGTTGAATTAAAAGCACTATCTTTTCAATTTAAAATTTAAAAAAGAAACTTGTTTATTTACATTCTAGCTAAAATAATGAAGATAATATGAATGAACCACAGTGTTCAGTTTCTTTGGACTTGAGTTCGTTTTTTAACTATAAATACAAACAGGAAAAAGCCTACGGTTTTTTCTTCTTTTAAATAGTAAGAGACTAAACTCAAACAATCAAGTAGCTAACTAAGTCCAATGTATGGAATGGTTTGTTATTTCAGTGATCGTCTTTTAATGTAGGGGAGACCCGCCCACGTTCATCACTTTTTTAGAAAATAATTTTTTTCTACTATGCTTGTCAACCTACAGTAAACTTTTTCCCACCAAAATGTACCTACACATTCAGGACATCAAGCAAAATTTTGATTTTTTTTTAGCCTATCAGTTATAGCCATAATTCAAAGAAAAATGACCTTGGTCAGATACGGCGACCCTGTACGACCCCGGTACAGCTTCGCCATCCCCCGGTTCTGGTTCGCCAAGCATTGAAAACCACTTTTAAAAAAATCAGAAGAGGCATTCTCATTTAAGAATATGTCTAATACTCATCAGCTATTGGTATAAAAAAATTTAATACAGGTAACTCATATTATATTTGTCTGATCATTTTATATTGTATGCGGAAAGATCGACACCAAATGTCAGCTTTTCTGATTGCCTTTTATTCCCTCCGCATGAGACGGGTTGATCAAGTTTAATTTCCACTGATTGTCTCTCTACAAAAGCCTGTTCATCTGTATAAACAAACTTGTTTGGTTCAACCTTTTTGAGAAATTTGACATCAAGATCATCACCATTGATTTCTAGCACCGACGCAACATAGTATGTTTTCCCGCTTCTTTTCCCATCGATTCCAGTGAGAACGAAATCACCGACTGTAATCTCTCCAGATATTTCAGTTTCAGCCTTGACATCGCCAACATTCAGACTCTCGTCACTGCAACAATCAGAATCAACTACAAAATCTTCAGAGCTGCTTTCATACTCAACTGCTTCGCGAAACAGCTTCTTTTTTGGAAATTTATATTGCTTTGCAACTGTCTTGCTTAGTTTCTTCATTTCTAGCACTTATAGTTTCTTGTTATTCTTCTCCACCTCTCGCTGAATTCTTTCTTTTACTGGAGTATCTGTTATGATTTCTGCTTTCTTTCTATTTGAAGTTCTTGTTTTCTGCTTCCTGAGGGATCCTTTCGGCAATGGGAAAAGATCTATAATTTCTGAATAGCTATAGTTAACAGATATTGTAGCAGGCAGCTGTTCTGGACACGAGTTTCTCAGGGGTGGTTCACTTGCACATGGTGCTTCTGAATATCGCGCAGAGTTACCTTCTGAGCTGAAAGGGGCCAGTGGTGGTACTTCTGGTCTATCGGAAAAGGATGAACTTAGGTGTTCGTGGTCTTGAAAAATTTCTGGGTTCAATGGATGAATTCCTGTGCAGCGGAACCCACTGATTATGCTTTCTTGAGTAACAGCCTTGAAGTAAGATGAGCCAAAAATTTCTGCAACATTAGCAATGGCTATGGTTTTGCATTTGTTTCTGCTCATAAAAGCTGCGGCTTCTCGATTGTAGTATGCCTTAATCGGAAACATAACGGAGCGATCAAGAGGCTACAGTTTATGAGTCGTTTGTGGGGGCACGGTTAAAAGATTAACACCGTTCTCCTTGGCCAGCTCAAGCAGATCGCTAGAATATTTGGTAATATGATTGTCCAAAATAAGAAGAACTGGTTTTGATTTTGTTGGTTTTACATGACTAATAAAGTGGTTCAGCCAAATGACAAAGAGCTCGGTCGTCATCCATCCAGAAGCTTTTTCATTTCTGAATCCAATGGTCCCTAGTGGAGCTCCCTTTAGTAGGACATCAGGGCACGTTTTTCTGGGAAAAATCATCATTGGAGGAACTGTATTTCCAATAGCGCTAACACAGATACAAAGCGTGATATTCTGCCCTCTTTCGCCAGACGTTACCTTTCCGACTTGCCTTTGGCCCTTTTCAGCAATGACATTGCCTGGATTGTGAACAGTCGATAATACTGTCTCATCGACGTTCCAAATATTTTCTGGGCCAAAGCAGTGACGATCGTATAGAGTCCGAAGATTGTTAAAGAACTGCTGAACTGTAAAGCGGTTGAAGGCAGTAGCCCTTCCCAGACTGGTAGCTTCTGCATGTCGGATTGTAAGCTCGGGGTGTCGCTGCATAAACCCCCGATACCAATCCTCTCCCGCAGCTTGATTTTTCTCACCACAAGTCCATGAATCTGGAATTTTAAGCTGCTTCGACGTGGCGTATTTGTAACAAAGTTGACGTAGCTCGAGGGGTGATAGTCCATAATGCATATGGCATATTATTTGCAGGTATTTGACAAGAGCCCGTTCTTGTTCGTCGGTAAAAAGTCTACGAGTGGCGTATCGTGGTGGAAAACGAGAGACAAACTTCTAACCTCTAGGCCGTTCTTGCTGATTCTTTTCACATAATCTCGTAAGGTTGCACGAGGAATCTGGTATTTTCTCGAAGCTGTTGCCTTTGGAACTTGCTTCTCAATGACTTCTAGCGCAGCTTCACGAAGTAGTTCTGGTTCAGTCGTACCTTTTTCCTTTCTGTAGCAGGCTTTGGCGTTCACATGATGTCTGAAAACAAAAGAAAATAAACTATTAGTAAAATACATAATAGTGCATCAATATACTTGATATAATATTGAAGACGTTTGCAGAAGAAGTTTAGCCTATATATCCAGTCTTAAATTTTTCAATCTTTCCAACGTTGTCTTTTGTCATGATGTATAACTTACTTATTTTGGCAATGAAGCAACATTGACTGCTTCAATCTTTTAAAATATGCTAGTTGGATTGCTTACTTTGTTTTTATCAGAAATATGATGTGTTCTGAACTTGAAAGATCAAATCAAATTTCAAGAGGTCTTTTTTACGTAGTAACCCTCAAGGTAATACGTTTCGTCTCAATATTCTTTGTCGAATGTTACATCAACATAACAAACTCTTAAATTTCGAATCAATGTCACAACTTCTGGGCATGCAAATTGACTCGATCCAATTGTTTTTATCCTATTATTATTGCCAGTAAAAACTATTCATTTAGATGGGCTAGTAAAATACAGAATATTACTAGTAAAATACACAATATTTCTGAAAAATATAGAACTAGTAAAATACAGAATAGTACAACAACACACAATAAAATACTACAATGAAAACAAAATGAAAGCTCACCAGCCCAGGTTCACCAGCCATGGTTCGCCATACCCTAGCCTGGTGAACCTGAGCAGGAAATTTGTGGTGAACGTGGGCAGAGGGTCATCTACATGAAGTTTTGATCTAATCTGTAATTCTTGATAGATGGTGCCAAATGCTTTTGAGGAGAGTGGTCATAAACTGAGAGATATATTAGGTAACAGACAATTACCAAATCTTTTAAAATAGCTCTTGAATAGCTTTTTTTCTAAGACATAAAATATAGCATTCTGCAGGAAAAAAATATACCTATTATTAAAAAAATTTACTTACAACTGAAGGCAAATTCTCTGCACTAATAAAGTATTGCTAGTAGATGGCTCTTCCATTGGCAAAGTTTCCTGGGTTTTGAACACTATGTGTTCGAGTAATTTTGAAATGACGAACCTGGGCCGTGCTGAAGGTGAGCTGGTCTCCCCTAATCTAAATTAAAAGATTAAATCTATTGCTCAGATACCATAAATATTTTCGCAGTTTGTAACTTTAGCGATTCTGAACTGAAAACTAAAATAAAATAAAAATCGATTTTTTCAATGTTTACGTCACGTCACTCATTACGTCATATATGGTTATTTAGTAATATTTTATGTTACTATATTTTATATTTCATGATTGCAAAATGTAATTAGATTTCGTTCTTTATTGTAATTTATTGGAAAAATTTATTCTCTTTTAGAAATAATTTATTTTAGTTACAAAAGGTTTTTAACCCAATTAATTTCCTTTAAAATGAGCTATTGAACAACTATCTACGATGTTCCAGTGCCAAGCTATCTCTGGATACAAAAAAAAGAAAAAAGAAAAAAATATCCCGTTTGGGGAGAATAACGTGGTTAAAGTCAATTTTCTTGATTTTCAAGCCAATATATTTCCCTTGCTGTTCAAGCCAAGGGACAGAAAGTTTCCTACACAGGGGTTTCGGACAAGGCGGTTCTAATGGTGTACTTTTTGTTTTGATCTGACTCCTTTTTTAGGAGCTATGGGTTCTTATATTTCTTAACATTGGACGTGATCGTCTCTTACTAGGTTGCTAGCTACCGCTGCAACCAGGATAACAACCAGGATGACGTCAGTTACAACTTTGATTTTGTTTTATGCTATATCATTACAAACAGGAAAAATCCGATGGCTTTTTCTCTTTGAAATAGTAAGAGACGAACCTCAAGCAATCGAGTAACTAACTAAGTCCAATGTATGCAGTGGTATGTTATCCGCTATATTGATCTTAAGTATAACTTTAATCTAATAAATATAAATGAGCCACAGGGTTCAGTTTCTCTGGGCTTGAGTTCGTTCTTTACTATGGTATTACTAACTTTTAGTCTCCTTATGGGTTTTTCTATTCATTCTTTACTTTAAACATATCGATTCTTTATGTAAAATTTCTTAATGTAATAAAAATAATTTGTTTTAATTACAAATTTTTTTTAACCCCATTAATTTCCTTTAAAATGAGCCATTGAACAACTCTCTACCATGTTCCAGTACCATGCTATCTGTTGAATTACTAACCTATACTATAATTAAGTGGCGTATAAAATTTAGTATAGGCAAGAGGTCGTTCTTTATTATAATCTATAAATTGACGAGCATTTTGATTTGGTTTCCCAGTCCGCAACATATGACCGACGCTATTACACATGTAAGAGAATTCTTGCAATTGGAAGCTGTGAAAAAGAAAGTGTTTTTCAAGACGAAACTTAGTATGTCTGCTAAGAAGCCTTGATTTAAAATATTCTGCATTCCTAATCCGAAATGGTCTTGCCTTGTCACGCAAGCCATATTTGCCTTTCGGGAAAAGATTTGGAAACACTTTTAGATCAAGTTCTTCCTCAAATAAGTCTTCGCTCTCACCTTTTAGTTTCTTGATTTGAAATTGGTCAGTACCAAGATCTTTCATCTGCTTAAAATCTTCAATGAAGTCTTTTGGAACCGCCGAATTGAGAGGCTGGAGAGAAAAATGTTCAACCAATGTAGATTTTGCGCTTTCTGTCAGTTTCTGAAGGATTGCAGCTTCCGGTATTTCAGGTAAATTATCAACACCAACCGCTTTTTCAGCAAGACGGGCTTCAAGTATTTTTTTTAAATCTTCTAGGGTGTATGCATGTATTGTTTTATAGAGACTGTTGTTCTCTCTTAACCACAGCAGTGCTTCATGGACTTTTCTCAGATCTATTAGTGCAGTCCAAACATTCTTGTTGTAAGTAGGCTGACCATTGACAATGACTAAAAAACTATCAATGTTAAGAAGTTTTTCAGGCTGAATATCTGCATTTGCTTGCACATCAACAGGTAGATATACTATTCTCCCCTTAAGAGCGTCAACAAGTTCAGTTCTAGGTCTCTTCAATGCAGTTACTTGCCCTAATCTGACGGTCGTAAGACAAGGCATTACAAATCGAATCATTGTCATTTCAAAATTATTTAAACACTTTATACATTCCGGTGTACAGTCTATATGAAGGTTATTTAATACTGATCGGACATTCTCCTGACTTTTCAAAATTTTCCCAGCACAGTAATCACAGACAGAGAATGAATTTATGACATCCTCTTTCCAACCTGTACATTGAATTAGTTGTTCTCTGTCATCTTTGGGTATGTCCTGGTGTAGGTGTTCTAAAATCGTGGCCATCATTACATCAAAACCTTTCTTATTTGAAAGGGATCTTAGACTCTTCAATTGGTATTTTGTCTTTATCTGCTCACAACTGTCACAATGCATTGTGAGGTATACATCCCTGATGTTAGCTACCTTATCAAGGCTCTCACCAAATAATTTTATTATTGTATTTTCATCCACAGAAACTCTAATATTGCTATCACCGTAAATGAAGTATTGACTATTATTACGACAGAGTCTACTTGACACTTCTTCTATGTAATGACTTAGTTCCTTGTACGAGCCTTCGACTTTTAGTAGATTAATATATTGTATAATCTTACATTTTGATACTGCCTTATATACGCTATTAATGAAACAGTTCAAGACAGGAAAATGTGGAGCTAGTGCCCTTAGAGAACGCAAATAGCTCTGACATCCCTCATTTGGGCTACAGTATAACAAATGCCCATGCTTTCTTGTGTCCCTGTAATTGATTTCACAATAATCCAAGCCGCCAAGGTAGAAATTAACCCCTTTTTCAGTTGAATATTTTAATGCTACATTATTTTCAAGGATATCAAAAAGAATTTGACATAATTCAATATCCGTCGGATAGAGCTTGCAGATATCAGGGTGACATTGCCAAGTAACCTGCTGCCCAATTTTTGGTTTTGAATGTTTACTCAGATTGTTATAGATGACTTCAGCCATCATAATTTCCTTGTCAGATCTAGTTTTAGAGCATTTTTCAATAGTTGTCTCGTACTTTTCAGGACAGTTTGTTCTACTACACAGAGAATTTTTTGCCAAATATTCAGTAGAACTAAACGAACTGTTTAAAACACAGTTAGAAATGCTTTTTTCTTGAGTCGGTGTTCCAGGAATTTGTTCTAAATCATTAGTCTTACAAACACATTTACTAATAACCCTAACAGGCTCGTTTTCGCCATAATTGAAAAACATTGCTTTTCCTTCGCTGTTGATAGTTATGCTTGTATATATATTTTTATTGCTGCTACATAAACTGCAATTGCTCCTTCCAAAATTAATATACGAATTTTCTAAGAAGTAAGCCTCTGTATATTCACTGTGTTGTCGAACATTTTCCATTGTATCTATAAACTGTTCCGCAGCTGCCAGTCCATACCTTGGAAGCTTTTCATTAAACTGACAACATTTCTTTTGGATATTAATATGAAGCTTTGCCAAAGAATTTCTAGCCGACTTTTCAACAGCATCCGCTCTTTCAAAGAGAATTTTAATCTGTAATTTTGAATACTTTTCGTGATCCCGATAAAACATGCGTAAAATGTTTCTCAATTCACAAAGATCAGCCTGCTTTTTTGCCATCTTCTTGTATTTCTGAATGTAATTTTTCCCTTTGTCCTTATGCGTTCTTCGGTACAACCTCGCAGAGAATTTGATTTTTTCATTATAGCTTTTGTCACCCCAGTATCTACCCATTATTCTGGTAGCAACTTTTTTCTTATGTTTGTTTCGGTAATCCTTATCATTATCATACCGTTCCTTGCTCTTTTGTCTAGCCTGCTCAATTGTTGCTTCTCTGTAATCTTCATCATTACCATACCGTTCCTTGATCTTTCGTTTGGCTGTCTCAATTTTTGCATGTCTATAAACTACATCATTGTGATAACCAATCTTGCTGTTTTGTTGTGCTCTCTCAATTATTACTTCTCGATACGCCTGGTCGGTTGAATACCTTTGTTTTGCTCTCTCAATTATTACTTCTCGATACGCCTGGTCGGTTGAATACCTTTGTTTTGCTCTCTCAATTTTTACTTCTCGATGCGCCTGGTCGGTTGAATACCTTTGCTTGAAAAAATTAATTCTCTTTTAGAAATAATTTATTTTAGTTACTATAGATTTTTAACCCAATTAATTTCCTTTAAAATGAGATTTTGAACAACCCTCTCCGATGTTCCAGTGCCAAGCTATCTGTGGAAAAGAAAAAAAAGAAAAAAATATCCCGTTTGGGGAGAATAACGTGGTTAAAGTCAATTTTCTTGATTTTCAAGCCAATATATTTCCCATGCTGTTCAAGCCAAGGGACAGAAAGTTTCCTATACAGGGTTTTGGACAAGGCGGTTCTAATGGTGTACTTTTTGTTTTGATCTGACTCCTTTGTTAGGAACTATGGATTTTTATATTTCTTAACATTGGACGTGATCGTCTCTTACTAGGTTGCTAGCTACCGCTGCAACCCGGATATAATAGCAATATCCAAAAGAAATGTTGCATGTTTAGTGAAAAGCTTCCAAGGTATGGACCGGCAACTGTGGAACAGTTTACAAATGTAATGGGAAATCTTATACATAGCTGTGAATATATGGAGGCATAATTGTCTTTTACTTAGTTGCAGCTTATATTCGATGATCGAGCCTTTATGTAATTTTTACTTATGATGATTTCTTAAGGAGTTATAAATGTAATAAAAATAATTTGTTTTAATTACAAAAGGTTTTTAACCCCATTAATTTCCTTTTAAATGAGCCATTGAACAACTCTCTACGATGTTCCAGTGCCAAGCTATCTGTTGAATTACTATCCTATACTATAATTAAGTGCCGTATAAAATTTAGTATAGACAAGAGGTCGTTCTTTATTATAATTCTTCCTGAAATAAGTCTTCGCTCTCACCTTTTAGTTTCTTGATTTGAAATTGGTCAGTACCAAGATCTTTC